>NC_069799.1:67184723-67347223 GCF_027406575.1 Nycticebus coucang | reverse complement strand
AAAATTCCTTTTTTCATGAGGAAGAAAATTCAAAAGCCATACTAGAAGCTAAGAGGCATTAACAACTTCCAGAATAAAAAAATAAAATGACTAATAAACACACGAAAATATGTAGCCATAACTCACTGTTTATCAAACTAATAAAAAGTGAAGTTAATAGAGATAATTTTTCGCTGAAGAAAGCCACAATTTTTTTCTAAAGTTATAACACTCCGTAGAGATAAGGAAACAAGAAATTGTGCTGTCAAGTTTGATGTGGTAAGAGTGAGAACTGTCACAGCTCTTCCAGAACGGCGCATGAGGACATCTATTATAAGAAGTAGACTAATCCCCTGACCCACCAATCCCACTTTTGGTAGATCTTTTATAGGAAAAAGAAAGGGACAAGAAGTATATGAATGCGCGTTATAAAGTTATTTATATTGGCAAACTAAACTAAACAAAAATATCTATCAAAAATGGTGAAATAACTAAAACTTCTATAGTATAAAGAACATTATGCAAGTATTTCAAAGATGAATTTTATATTATTGACTTGGAGAAAGATGAACAAGTGGGCAGATGGATGGGCAGGTGAATGGAAATGGATGGATGGAGGGAAGGATTCTATACTTAAATGAACAAAGAAACAGGTGCAGGGTCATGTGCACCCCTCACTTTTGCAAAACAAGAAATAACAAAACTTGTTTCTGTGTGCATGTGTTTGTATATTTATGTTTGACGGATGATAAAGATTTGGAAGTATGAAAACCAAGTAGGTTAACCTGGTTACATGAGGAGTGTAAAGCAGGTAAACATTACTTTTATATAATAATCTTTTGAAATTTTTCCTCTAGTTATGGTAAGCTCATGGTTCTATGAAACGTCAAAGTGTAAGGGTAATGAACAAAGACATGAATATAAATTGCAACTTACATGTTTTCAGAGTTTGTATCGTCAGTTTCAGAATTTGCATTGTCAAAACCTATCTAAGGTGGGGCTGTGGCTTTCCTGTACTTTTCCTGAATGCAGTCACCTTTCCAGAGTTGGAGTCACACAGGCCCTCTGAAGACCACAGAAATAGCTGGCCCTGGAATGAGATTCTAGAAACACCAGTAGAGTAGAGAATGATTTGGTGATTTGTTTTCTTCTGTTAGCTAAAGCAGTAGTCACTAATAAGAAATAATCAGACAAAAAAAAATATTAAAATGGTAAAAGAAAAATTTTCTCCTTTTTATTATAAAATTAAAAAACAAAAGGCGACCTAGAGCTCTGTGATACAGTTTTATTTTCTATCATCAAGTGTCTCTCATATCCTTACATGGCAGAAAACCTATATTTCATGGAACACCTCTCTTTGCCACACTTTACCAAGCACACCATGGTGTGTAATGGCCAGGTGGGATCATAGGAGCTGGTGCTCAGAATTACCCCCATGGAACACATGGAGAGGAGGAAGCTGAATATCAGAGGGTGAAACAATGCACCTAAAATTACACAGCTGGATCCACTTTCTTTCCAATGAATCAGCAAAAACAAAGACCAAACAGAAAGGCAAGCTGTTCTGGGAGGGGCTGACAGAGCCTTTCTGCTTCCCCACGTGGGAGAATTTAGTCTGGGAGTTGCATCTTTTGGAAAACTCAAGTATCTCTGAAGGTAAAAGATTAAACCAGAATTGACCAGGGAGTCTGACCGATTGCCCTTGCTGGGAGGGTGTTCTTTGAGACTCCTGGGCACGGTGGGAAGAGGAAGGATGTGGGTGACTGGACTGGAGTTGACCAAGGCAGCCTCACCTTGCCAAGCTTGATCCTTCACTTCCAGCAGGGACACAAAAACCCCAGCAGGTGGCACAGCAGGCGCCAGCCACCCAGAGATGCTCACTTCTTAGTGAAGACTCCAAGATATGGGAGACAATATTTTTCACATATGATCAATCTTTGCTATTTTGTATTACAAAACTAAAATGTTTTTTCTTGTTTGAACTTTCAGATGTGTTGTTTAGAAACACAAAGTGCACTCAGAATTCCAGTAAAATCTAGAGACTCCAGGTCATGACGGAAGTTTTGAGATACACAAAAATCAAGAAGTGTAAAATTCTAATGGAAACAAATGAAGCCCCCCAAGCAACACAGATAAGCCCAGCGAGGTGAAACTTGCAGGGTGAATCAGAAAGGTCGCCCTTGACTGTGTTTCATGGAAGTGAAATAATGGACCATAATACAATCTGTCTCAAAACTTTTGTAGTGACCCACGTAGGTTTGTCTAGTGCTCATGTGTTTTACAAAATACAGCCAACAATTTCCATTTATAGAGAGAAAACCTAAATGTCAGGCTTCTCTTTAAAAACCAATTCTGACCACAGAAACCCACCCCATCCTCCCACTCCTTCCTGGCCAGTGTCTGCAGGGCAGGTTGACAGCTCGCATGGGCTGTGCCCTCCCCCACTTCTGCACATGTGCTGACTTCTGACCCAATCGCTTCTCAGGTGACCTTCCAGGCTGCTGTGGGCACCTGGGACGGTTAGCTCTGCCCGACACAGAAAGGGATTCCGTGCGCTTTCTACACCACACCTGTCTCTCAGAAATAGTTTCTGTGAGTGCTTTTTTTCACATACAATAGTTCTTGAAAATAGCTACATTAAATAATTGCCAAATATTTTTAACTTACTATCTTCTTTACGTGAACAGTGAGAATGGAAGTTCATCATTAGCCAGGTGGATATCTCAGTGGCTACTTAATAAAATAGTACCAGCTCCTCAAAGATCATGGCAGGATTATGGTTGTACGTTAGTTACAACTCTCAGCCTCCTGTGATTTTCGGCGATATTTCCAAAGGATTCTCATAAAGTAATATGCAATAAGTGCCATTACACTGCAGTACAATTTGTAGTATAAGACTTCAGGCAAAATAAGGATTCTGCTGGGAATAGCTATGCAAATTCTTTAGAATAGTAGTCTCTCAACTTTCAGCAAGAAAACATATGTCTTAGGAGCTTCTGACTCCTAATAATCAACCAATGTATTTCCAAGGTTTTTAATTCAATTCTCCTGACATGTCTATGCTTTTTTTAAACCTAAGAAATGAAACATAAGTGATTAAATAGTTTGCAATGACAACAAAGCCCCATTATTCTGTGCGTGTGTATTCGCATTTACATGTAAAAGAGAAATAAAGGTATGTGGGAGCTCACTTTAAGGAAAGAAGCAACTCCAGCTAACAATTAGCATTTGACAGTTTCTGTTCTATTGGAGAGATAGATCACAAGTTGAAAAAATGATGAAAATAATTTATAGTCCTATTTCTAAGTTCACACATTTCCCAGTCTGCTTGTAAGACTAACAAGGGAGACTGTTGGTGACGCTTAATCATTATTCAAGTACCAGATCATTACAGGGAAAGGTTTATGAAAAATGAATACCACAAGGGCTCCACACATTGCCTCTAGCAAGAATATTTATTAGCAGCTAGGTAGAGGAAAAAGTATGCTATAATGCATCCAAGACCTCTGGCATACAAAAGAACAATGGGATGTGTTTTTCTTAGGTATTGATCCGAATACATCCTAATTTTTGAAATTACTCTTGTAAATATTATTTGTTATTTCTACAAATGGTATTCCTTTAATGGCTTAAAATAGAATGGCAGCTAACAAATATAAATAAAGAATAATTATTAGAAAATATGTATATTAAGAAATTTCATATATAGACGACCACCTATGGGCTGATAAATTCTTTATTTACAATCCTTACTATCAGCAATAGGAAGTATTCTTGAAGTATGCACATATATGTGATTTGCAGATAACACCATTTTCTTCATAAACCCATTTTTAGAAGTGTTTTCGATGTAAATTGTTTTGTTTTTTGTTTGTTTGGTCCTCAGGGAAAACTAAAAGGGGAAGTGTCCATGTAACTTCATAATCTAAACTGTGAACAACTATCTGGACTAATAATTTGAAGGAGAAATATTTCTTCAAAAGGCTAAAATAATAGCCCAATGTCCTAGCAATTTGTCCTGAGACAATAAAGTTACTTAGTGAGATCCTGCAGAATCTGGAAAAATGAGCAGTGGTCATACCTGGTATTTTCCTTCTTGAAGACTCAAAGTCTTTATCAAGCTCTTGACAGATGCTGGTGAGTAAAGCAGTTAAAGTTCTTGAAAAAAGTGCATGTTACAAATATTTGGTATTTCTCATCAACAGAAAGTTACTAGCTGTGATCTCTGAGGGCGAGCCGGACTCTTGTATGGTCTAAATAAAGGGCTGAGCAACTTTGTGTAGACATTGGCTGCACAGACCTGCAGAGAAAGCCAAAGTCTTCCACTGGAAAGAAGCTCACTGATCTGTCTTATGCCTGAATAAATATTAGGTCGAAGAATGAACTTCCAAGTGATATTCATGGCAGCCATGAAAACCTGACGAAGTAAAAAGGTATATATACATATACACACACACATACACAGATATATATATACACACATGCACAGATACATATACACACACATACACAGATATGTGTACACACACATGCACAGATACATATACACATACATACACAGATACATACACACACACATACACAGATACATATACACACACATACACAGATATGTATACACACAGATACACAGATACATATACACACACATACACAGATACGTATACACACACATACACAGATACGTATACATACACATACACAGATATGTATACACACACATACACAGATATGTATACATACACATACACAGATATGTATACACACATACATAGATACATATACACACACATACACAGATATCTATACACACAGATACACAGATACATACACACACATACACAGATACGTATACACACACATACACAGATATGTATACACACAGATACACAGATACATACACACACATACACAGATACGTATATACACACATACACAGATACATATACACACATACACAGATACATATCCACAGACATACACAGATACATATACACACACATACACAGATATGTATACACACAGATACATACACACACACATACACAGATACGTATATACACACATACACATCAACACACACACATACACACACAGATACATACACACACATACAAACATATTAACCCCAATACACTTACATAAATATGTCTCTATATACATACAAACATATAACCCCATACGCTTATATAAATACGTCTTGTCTCTCTCTATATACACACACATGCACACATGCAAACATATCAACCTCCATACACTTATACAAATGTGTCTCTATATATTTGCATTTGTAAAATACATGTTTATTTTACAAAACTTGGGATAATATATATATATACATATATATATATATATTTCGTGCTTCTATGTGAATACAAGAAAATAAATCGATCCTGTAACTCCACAACCTGGTGGTAAGCAGTGTTAAGAGAATCTCCCCTCATTAAAAATATTGTGAATGAGTTTTTCTGTCATATGGGTTGTAGCTGTTTATCTATTGGGTTCATATCAGTATTGAGCACATTGGATACTTGCTTTCCCATTCTTGTGATACTTTACTAAGGAGAATGTTCCTCATTGCCATCCAGGTTAATACAGAGCAGGTAAAGTCTTCACCTTTTATGGCTGAATAGTATTCCATGGCATACATATACCACAGTTTATTAGTCCATTCCTGAGTTGATGGGCACTTAGGTTGATTCCACATCATGGCAATTGTGAATTGAGCTGCAATGAACATTCTAGTGTAAATGTGCTTGAGGTACAATGACTTTTTTTTCTTCTGGGTAGATACCTAGTCATGGGATTGCAGGATCAAATGGCAGGTGTACTTTTATCTCTTTGAGTATTATCCATACTTCTTTCCACAGAGGCTGTAAATTCAAGTAGGGGGGAAGAGGGAGGAGGGAAAGGGAATGGGAGGAGGGAGGAGGAGAAGGAGAGGAGGAAGGGGGGTTGGTGTGCTTTCCCATAATGGGCACAAAGTAAGGGTCTACAGCACACCCCAGGGGTGAAGGGCCCAGCTACAACTTGGACTACAACTAACGAATGCAAACAACGTAACCTAATCATTTATATCTTCATATTAATCTGAAATTTAAAAAAATTATGAACAAAGGGGTGGCGCCTGTGGCTCAGTGAGTAGGGCGCTGGCCCCATATACCAAGGGTGGTGGGTTCAAACCCAGCCCCTGCCGAACTGCAACAAAAAAAATAGCTGGGTGTTGTGGTGGGCACCTGTAGTCCCAGCTGCTCGGGAGGCTGAGGCAGGAGAATCGCGTAAGCCCAAGAGCTGGAGGTTGCTGTGAGTGCTGTGACATCATGGCACTCTATCGAGGGTGGTACAGTGAGACTACTAAAAATTATGAACAAAGCTGTTGCTTATGAAATATTGTATTTTATGATCATTTTACAAGCTCTGTTCCGTGTAATTAGAAATTCTTACGAATAGTCACTCAAGTTACTTGTGCAGTAATGTGATCACATGAATTTACCACATTTCCTGACTCCACCTCTGGCTGGATAGTTTTTCTTGATATTAAAATGGATAATTTCACAGTAAACATCTTAGGATGTGATTTATGTTCTCAATTTGAAAATATGTCTCTGTGTTGAGTCTTACAAGTAAAATCTCTGAGTCAAAATGTATTGAAAATGTTGAGGCTTTTAATACGCATTGCAAAAATTTTTCAAAAATGAGCAATTTGTACTGTCTCTAGAAGTGTACCAGCATGCCTGTTTTTCTAAGACTCCTGAAAGATATATGGTTTATCTCCTACCAAGACAAAAGTTACCAATTAGTTATGGCTTTAGAAAACAGTCTCTGCAGAATTTTAAAGTTGATAAAACTTTGTATGCTTAGACCTGGGGGGATGAGAAAACTGGAAAATGCATTTCCAAGATAAATCACTGGGGAAGCCTGCTGGGTGAAATCATCTCTCCTTCTTCCAGGCCTCTCACTACTTGACTTACAACACCAGCTCGCAGAGGCGAGAGTGAAGGAGGATCACTTCTGCTTTCTGTACTGACTGGTTTCTACTCAGCCGGCACTGAGCCCCAACATGGCCTCTTGGGATGGCCCCTTCATATGAGGCTGGGAAGGGGAAAATTTATCGTAAAATGTGCAAATGAAAAGGAAGTCTATCTTTCTGTAAGTATGGCTGAAAAGCATGTGTCTGTGTTTCAAAAAAAAAAAAAAAAGGCAAGGAAAGGACAGCCTTGCCTTAAAATTTCAGCATTAAAAATTATTCTGCTAGAGATCTAATCAGTTACTCCAATTCTTTTTTTTTCATAGTTGGGGTTTTATTGGTTATGTTGAGCATCATGTACCCACATTTCAATTTGTACACAATTCTTAACATACGTGCCCCGAATCTAAAAGCCATCTATTGTCATTCTTTTTTAAAATGCTTATTCCAGGGACTTTCCAGATTAAAATTTGGAGGCAAATTTTCCTTAAGAGTATATCAAGTACCAGTATCTTCAAATGTCGATAAGCTGTTCAGTAAAGTCCTGCCAATTCACAATTGATTACCATATGTGCTACACACTCAAAATTTCAGTCCTTCAGCACATTAACAAAATTATGAGGAAAACGGGACTCCCACAAACCAAGATGCTATAGAACATACTAAGTTCTGACAGGGAGAGCCATGATCACAGGAGTGGTTTTTTTAAAGAAACAATTCTCCTAAAAAACAACATGGCAATAAATGTGGGGCTGGGCTCCATACTGCCACTTACTGTGCTTCGTGTTGCAGGATATAGAAACTAACCCCATCTATGGAATGTTATGCTCACGCCCAAGACAGTCAAAACCTCCCATAATTCAACACCCCACTCTATTTTCTGATTGTACCAAAAAATAAACAACCAGCGGACGATTTCACCTCTTAAGAAAAAAAAAAAAAAAAGCATTTACACTTAAAAAAATGGGTTGAGGTGAGATTCCCTTCTTAAAATTGTTTCTGGAGCTACTAAAAAACGTGCATGTGCAAAACGGTTGATGTAAATATTCCTGTGGATTGTTCAAGAAGGGAGCTAGGGATCACTGATGAGACGTGGGGATGGGGATAATACTAATCAGACTCGGCCTCATCAGAGGCTGGGCTCTCTCCAGTTCTAGTTTCTCCGTTCGCCGCAGGTGAATCTTCCTTAGTTTCTTGGTTAGCCACTTGGTCGTCTTCCCCCTTTGGGTTGCAATTTTTTTGTCTGAAGATTTACCCTTGGCTGATGCCTTCTTTGGGTTTGTTTCCACTTTCACAGGAGCAGGTTCACCTGACAACCTGCCAGTCTCCCCTTGGGCTCCTTCCTTCCCGGGGCTTCCAGCAGAGCTGACCTTCCCCTTCCGCATCTTGGCAGAGGGCAGGGCACCCACAGGGCCAGGTGGTGCCTGTGGGACTGCGGACCATGCCCAGAGCCTGCGGGCCACGCCCAGAGCCCTCACCAAGCTGCTGCCGGGCTGCCGCTCCTCCACCACCCAAGCTTACCCTCTAGTTCTTAAAATGGTATTATAACAAGGGCTCTGAAAGAATATTAAAATTCTGGAATCTTTACCGGTTTAGTACTTTGGCTTATAACTAATTCCACTCTAAAATACCAAAAACTGATTATTAGACTAATAAATACACCAAATAATTTTAAAATTTTCCTAGTCGTGGTCACAAGTGAGAAAAATAAGGTTGTGATGATAAATAGAAAACTTTTCACTAAATATGTCTTATTTCTGTGTAGCACATTCATCAGAGGATTGTCATTGTTAAGAATGAAACTAGCTTAAACTGTGAAGAGAAAATTGACATGTAAGCTATCATTTTGGATCAGAGAAGAGGAACATGATTACAATATATCTCTACCTTGGGGATGGGTGGACATATTTAGGTAAACATATGATGAGGCTTCTGAGGATTTAAAGGAAATACTTTCATGAGGGTGGAATTCATCTTTTAGGTTATTAATTGAATAGTTTTCCATCAAAGGGCATTTTTTGACATCCTTTCAGTAATGTGATTTAATTATGTCCTAAAATAAGGTTGGTGGATCACACAGTTTGCTAAGGCCTTGAACTATGTTTCAAAGGCTATTAAATTTAAGAGGCAGATCACCCCATCATTAAAGGATCTACCACTCTATTCCCTCGGTGCGTCCAATGTGCCCAATTTTTAAAGTATTATTGTTCGTAATAAATGCTAGAACCAGATTCTTTCATTTGTACCTTCACTTATCTTTTAAAAATGCTTATCAAATATTCTACAGATTTAGATTTTTCTGTGGGTTGAGAATGGTTATCTGCACCAGAAAGAACTGGGTGAGCCTCTTCAGCAAATCCTGCACGGACCCCCAGCAATTCTTAGGCACGTTTTGCTTGTGTGTGTTTGCTTTATGAAAGCGTGCCATGAAATCAGCCTTGACAACAAGGTTCTCCACAGTCTTATCAACCCTATGGGATGGAGTAATTTGCAATGTATAATTTATTGAAATTCTTCCTATTTAGTGTTTCATTTAAGATTATTTGTTGGTCAGAAAATAAGTGGCTGACATAAACAGGCAGTTGAGTAGGGATTGGAGGACAGGCGTGGGGGTGGTGCAAATGTCTGAGCTGAGGCTGATGTTTGTTAAACTTCTATTTGTCATGGCCACAGAAAAGCACCAAGGACACTCGGTTCCCTCCCAACAGAAGCCTCTGGAGGTAAGGCCGTCCTTCAAAGACAGCACATGGGACTGTGGCGAGAAACCAGTGAGGGTGCAGCCGCAGATGGCAGCAAGCCTCTTTCTGGCTTTGGATGTAGATAATAATGTCCACTGGTCAGATGTGTATGAAAAACATGTGAAGACGTCCTGTTTTTAACAGTCCTTACTAAGGAAACTACAATCATACATATAGAGCAATTGAGACATCATCATTTAAAAAAGTAACCTACTAAATTGGGGTGCATATTTTTTAATATTATCTATACTTTTTATTGACTCTACAAAAAAATCTTGATCTGAAATTTACTATTTTTATTTTTTTAAGAAAACCAAAACCAACTAATTCAAAATGGACCATTCATTTAGTAGTTATCAACATGCTTTTTTATCAATTCTATCCAGAAAAAGAGAAAGTGTATTCTGTCCCTTGCCTGTTTTTCTGACAGCCACTGTATAAACAACAAATCTTTGACACTCATACAATGTGATACAGAAGACTTTTTCCTTAAAAATGACAGTTTGTTCATAATGTGTCAGCATGCATACTTTTTTTTTTTTTTTTTTTTGAGACAGACTCTAACTATGTCACCCTCGGTAGAGTACCATGGCGTCTCAGCTCACAGCAACCTCAAACTCTATTTAAGCAATTCTCTTGCCTCAGTCTCCCAAGTAGCTGGGACTAGAGGCATCCGCCACAATGCCCGGCTTTTTGTTGTTGTTGTTGTTGTAGTTGCCATTGTTGTTTAGCAGGCCTGGGCCAGGTTCAAACCCACCAGCCCAGGTGTATGTGGCCAGTGTCCTAACCACTGAGCTACGGGTGTGGAGGTGTGGAGACAGCATGCGTACATTGAAGTCAGTCCCTCTTAGCCAGAAACTAGCATAACATACACCTGCCTTGGTGATTTTTTACAGACAGTTATTTGAAATTGTTTAAGATGCTAAAAACTCATGAAGAATTTTAATATACTTCCGAAGGCGGAGGATTAAACTCCCTAGACTATTTATCCTTGACATGAAAAATGTAGCCTTCAATCAACAGCTGACCTGTCTCTCGTTATTTTTTTATTTTATTCATTTCCTTCTACCACTTTATAGAAAACTTTTTCCTGAAGTTATTTGATTACAATAGAGATGTCAACTCTAAAGATCAAAATCAGTTAATGTCCACACAATAGCTGAACCAAGTAAAATTCATTATGTTTCAGTTGATTATGCTTTTAAGACGAAGTATTAATTTATAAAAGGTTATCTCCCTTTTATTATACTCATATGGAATAGTGATATCACCACTAATAGTAATAACTAACATCCCTTGAGCTTTTGCTAAGTCAGGCAACATCCTGAGTGTCACACATGAATTAGTTCACTGAAGCCTCAGAATTCCTCTCTAAGGTGCATAATGTACTATCCACATTTTACACTTGAAGAAACTAAGGGATATTTGATTTCCACAATTTTTTTTTTGTTGTATATCTAGGTAGAGGTTTCTGAATGTTTATAAGGAGAAGCAAGGGTGAAGATGGGCCATCTACTTACCAAGGTCAAATGGATGGGTAGTTCTTTGCATCCACTCCCAGGGGTCAAGTTAGGGCTCTAGTCCTCATGCAAGCATTGGGCCCAAGAGAGGGGGGAGGGGTGGGTCTGTAACACCTACATTCTCAGGATGCATGAAAAAATGTTATTTGTGTTCTTTGTGACAGGGTGACTCCTAATGACATTATTTTATGCAAATATTATTCTTATTTCATTTAGATGATGGATCTTACTGGGACATGGATGATTTCTTTTTCTTTCTTTCTTTTTTTTCTTTTTCTTTGCAATTTCTTCCCAATTTAATTATGCCACCTTCTTTTAATCTTGTTTTTATGTGGTTGACTTGGTGCGTTATTTAAAATTCAGAAGCCCAGACTGGTGTCTCCACAGGCAGGTCTGAGCATATCATGCCCGAGTCTGGTGCGAGGGTCCCATACCCCTGTCTACCTCTGACCATAGGGCCATCCTGAGACCAGGCCCTGCCACCTGTCTGGGCAGGGGTCATGCTGCTCCTGTCTCCAGGTCCTTGGAAACATCCCCTGTTCTACTAGGAACACTCGCTGCCCCTCTACGTCTAGACTGGCCTTGCTCTGCTACTGAGCACCCAGTGGGCCCAGTGCCTGCTGTGCACAGCAGCCGAACCACTGGAGAACCCCTGTATTGAGAACACTGAGAACACCTGTATTGCCAGTCTGCAGGCAAGGAGTCAGGAAGGGTGTTAGGAGACACTCAGCTGGGTCATGTTTTATAAGTATAGGGTAATGAAGGTTGATCTGATTGGATCCTCCCATGGGATGACTTCAGCACTCAGTCTGATTGGATCCTGCCAAGGGGTGATGCCAGGGCTCAATCCGATTGGATCCTGTCATGGGGTGACACGGGCACTCAGTCTGATTGGATCCTGCCATGGGCTGATTCCAGGGCTGTATGTCATTGGATGTAGATTCTGTCCTCCTGTCCGGGTCTTCATTCAGGCTACACACACTGATGTGGCTGCCCAGTGGCCCAGGAGCCAGGAGCATTAGCATATCTAAGGTCACACCCTGCAGCAAGGAGAATCACCCCAACGAAAAGCAGCAATAAACCCACAGCCTCCTGATTAGCTCCAGAAAGACCCAGAAATGAGTCTGTCATGCCTTGTGTTTAGTATGAAAAAGGGAGAGAATTAAAGTCACATTGTCCGGTATGCAGGTCTCTGAACACTGGTGAGTTATTCCAGTGTTTCTGTCTGCAGTGTCATCATAGTTTAATATTGAAACACGACTGTGGTGTTCATCGTATATTTTGTACACTATTAAATATTTCTGTGAGGCTTCTGAGAAGGAAGTATCACATGAGAGGTCTGTGTTCTGTTTTTGCAGTAAATCACCTGTATGTATCTACATTTCAATGTATCTCTCCTAGGGCAATGCTGCTTGATTAATTTCATTTCTGAGAAAAACTGTGGAGAATTTGGCCAGGGTCAACTCTATCCCAACACTGCCTGAAGTGGCCAAACCTGGGTCTCATTTTCTAAGAGACTAAGTCATACTTATTATTATTACCATTATTTTTGAGACAGAGTCTCACTCTGTTGCCCAGGCTTGAGTGTCATGGTATCTCATAGCAACCTCACACTCCTGGGCTCAAGCGATCCTCCCGCCTCCGCTTCCCAAGTAGCTGGGACTACAGGTGAAGCATGAATATAATAGAAAACCAAACGTAGAAAATTTAATAATGATAGATTTAAAAATGAATAGTATAATGACATTTTAAAATGGTCTTGGTACTGCCTTTCTGCAGCTTCTCCGTGTGATATTTTTGTAAGCCCAGCCCATTTCTTCTCAGGGGAATAAGGAAGTTCTAGTTTCCCCAGATTGAAAACCATCTTTATAAAAAGTAAATGTGCAAAAGTCAGAGGTTGCCTGTCTTTCACCCTCTACTTCATTTGTAGAAAGGCATAAATCAAAGTAAGAAAAAGGAAGGCAGCCAGACATCTGTAATCGTACGTTTCATACAGAAACCCTTGACCTAGGAGAGCGTTCAGTGGATTGCTTTATGCCACAGCCTTACATTTCTAATTTGTGGTATGCTGTGTCTGTTTCCACCTTGTTTTCTTGTCAAAAATTAATTAGAAAATAACATAGAGAAATCGTTAAGTCCTTAAGGAATGTTTTACAATCTCTTGTACTAAAGGGACGTGAATAATCACAGCGTGAATCTTCACAGCTGTTTCCACGAGCAAGTGTAGGTGAGGTCTAAGGAACAATTTTTCCCATAACTATAGATTTTTCCATAGTGAGATACTTTTATTGTACCAATTCAAGACATTATAGATATACACAGATATTCTTTAATTCAGTTTGCTAGTACTGCTGTGAAGTTGTTAATCTTCACTTAACCTATTTGTGAAATGAGCAAAGTGTAAATTCAATTCAACTCCATTCAATTAATATTTATTGAGAACCCTAGAGTGCATAACAGAAAGAACTCTGAGGTCAGGCGATGAATCAGAGCAGACTCTGAGACAAGCTTCATGCCTTCCGTCCCTGGGGAGCATTTACTCTGGCTCAGAACAATAAGAACAATCAAAATTAGAGACATGTCAGAAAAGAATGCCAGTGCTTAAAGCAGATGGAAGACCTAAAATCATCTGTGTAGGAAAGGATGGGTGGGATCCCTTCCGGAGCTCTGTCCCAGCCCACAGCACTGGCTCTCACCAAGCTAAGGACTGGACTGTGCAGATGGACAGCCAGAAGCTGCAGCTGAACATATTCCATTTCTTCCCAAATCTCTCCAGCGAACAGTCATCTGCCATGAAATCCAATGATTCCCTTGAATTGTGAAGGTCTTTTGGGCTTCAGAGACACCTATTAAAATACAAATAGAGAGTCTAGGAAAATAGGAGCAGGAGCTGCAATTTAGTTTTTGTATTGACCCATTTCTCCCCAGAGAATGAGAGAGGAGCTAGGATATCAAAACCATATATCCAGGGGAACATGGAGCTAGAATATCAAAATCGAATATCCATGGGAATATGGTTTCAGTGAAACCAAATGTCAAGATTTCTACACAAAACACAAAATACAGGTGGGTGGGGGAAAAATATCAATAACGTGTCCTGTGTGATACAGCAACTGTGTACAGAAAGTAAAAGGGGGCAGCACCTGTGGCTCAAAGGAGTAGGGTGCTGGCTCCATAAGCCGGAGGTGGCAGGTTCAAACCCAGCCCCGGCCAAAAACTGCAAAAAAAAAGTAAGTAAAAGGATGCCTCAGGGTCTGATGGGCCAGGCAACCCCAAGGTTTCCAACATCAGAAGCCATGGGCAGTCAAGAACAAGAGCTAAAAATGAGGGGACATTTTTAAACTCCAATAGAAGCTGCATTCAAAATAACCAAACAAACTCTAACAAGGATTGGAGTTTTAAAATGGGATATTCTGCTTCTGGCTCCTATGTACTGAGAACTAAGATGTTATCACAGCAGTCTTTGCAGTGAGGAAAGCTGCATACATTAAAAATTAATGACTTTTCTTGTACCCACTAGAGAACTGATGCCTCAGAGCCAAACACCACACAGAAGTCAAGCCCATTTTCATGGGCTGGACCTTCCCGAGCACCCCTGGTTCTTCAAGAGAACATCTGGGAAGGCTCTCCCACTATGGAAGCTCCCACCGCTGTCTCCATGGCAGAGGCCAGCCAGCTAAGGGAAAGGCTGCCAGAGCCTCGTCCCAGCTGGGAAGGGGATGCTGTCCCACCTCTTCTAGCCTTCCTATCTGTCCTCAAGGGCCAGAAACCCCAGTTAACAGTGGTTAGGGCTCTCACTGTCTTGATTGGGATCAGGGAAGTTAGGAGGGAAGAAGAGAGAAGGGGAATGAAGTCTCTACTGTTGGAGAAGCATTCATGGGGCTCCCCTGCCCAATACACAGACCAGATGGAATGCTGAGAAAGTTACACAGGGCTCCCCTCTCCCACAGCACACTGGCACATGACCAGGGTCCCCATTTAATGACCGTGCTCACAGCCCACAGCTCTACCAGATGCAGGCTGTCTCTGGGGAATAATATTTCCCCTCTCTCTGAAGTCAAGAGGGGCAATAGAAGAACTTAAAAATGCTAAGCCTCTCTTGGTGTGTGTCACACTTTATGGGGGCAAGACATGATTGCAAGAGGGACTTTACCTAACAATTGCAATCAGTGTAACCTGGCTTATTGTACCCTCAATGAATCCCCAACAATAAAAAAAATAAAATAAAAAAAAATACTAAGCCTCTGGCATGCATAACTACAGCCAGCAACAACTGCGGTTCACTCGGCAACATCAGCATGCCCCCTCACATAAAGTGCCACTGATCCCAGGTCCTAGTCCATGACACGAGATGTTCAACTTTCCACAAAAAAGTTACCAGCCATGCTGAAAGGCAGGAAAAAATACAACCTGAAAAAAAGTACTCAGCTATGACACAGATGTTGATGTTTTCAGACAGGGAACTGTCAATATGTAGCAGAAGCAGAGAGATGAGAACTCTAAGAATAAAAAAAAATTCTGCAAATGAACTCTCACATTTAACAAATCACCTTTACATCCAGGAAAAAGTCAATATTCAGAAGAAACAGGAAAGGAACTAAAACTGAGCAGGGCAGCAAGAGACACGGGTAAGAAAGCATCTGGAGAAAACATAGGAACACGGAAATACCAGCTCCCCACAAAGCAGGCTGCCATATTTTTGTAAACTGCATGGACTCAGAAAACAGGGAATTCAAGAATATCTTCCATGAAGAAAGATATCCTGAGTCTTGAATTCTTCTAAAATGTCAGGAAACATTGTTTCACACAAAGGATACGACAGAAAGGGATAGAGCGCCAATCTCCTAAAACATTCCTAAAGGTAGAAAGAGTAAAAACCAAACCAATATCCTACTGTCAACATAAGCACGTCAGAAAGACAGGCCTACAAAACAAACGAAATGTGCAACCTGCTATTTCAGAATACAAATGTTAAAATTAAGAGAATACCAGGAAACATGAAATAACAGAAAAGGCAGATTGAAAAATATTCAGGAAGAAAATCATAGGTAATAGGGCAAGGAAAAAAACAGAAAAGTAGGAAGAAATTATTTCCTAATTATTAACTTAGTAAAAAACACAAGAGGAAATAAACACCACAGATAATGTCTGAAGATAATTAAGAGATTAAAAGTGAAAAGAAAAAATTAAAAGAAATAAAATAATTAGGAAGAAACAGAACAAAATGGCCAATTAGAACCTTCCAGCAATTGTCTCCATGCAGAGACACAAATTTAGATAACTATTTACACAAGAAAGCATCTTAAAAAGAAGTCAAAATCAGGTGAGTGATCACAGCACCTGGTTTTAACATTATATCAAGAAAAGGGGTCCTGAAGAAGGGACAAGAGACAGTCTGGCATTGCCTACGTGACCTGTACCCCATCCCCTGGAAGTGCCAGGCAGTCACCGGGTGGAGAGAGGATGTGTGTGCTGAGGGTGAGAATGGACAATAAACAAGACCAAACTATATGTTGTCTACAAGAAACTCACGTTATCTATGAAGACACACATAGAGTGAAAACAAAGGGTTGGAAAAGGATATTCCATGTGGGTAGAAACCAAGAAAGAGAAGTAGCTATACCTCCAACCCATAAAGTAGATTTCAAGACAAAAACTGTAAAAAGATATGAATAAGGTCATTAAATACAGATAAAGGAGTCAATTCATCAAGAGGATGTGACAATTCTAAATGTGTATGTACCCAAGACGGGAGCACTTGGATATATAAAGCAAATATTGTCAGAACTAATGAGAGACATGGACTGTAATGCCATAATAGTTAGAGACCTGAAGACCCCACTTTCATCATGGGACATCATCCATT
Source organism: Nycticebus coucang (assembly GCF_027406575.1). Lineage (NCBI taxonomy): Eukaryota > Metazoa > Chordata > Mammalia > Primates > Lorisidae > Nycticebus > Nycticebus coucang. The sequence goes on along the minus strand of NC_069799.1, from coordinate 67,330,153 downwards.
GAATACATCTGCCCGACAGACCAAACGGATGTAATGGGTATTTACAGAATATTTTATCCAATAGCTGCAGAATACATGTTCTTCTCCTTACCACATGATTCATTTCTAAGGACAAACCATATTTTAAGTTACAAAACAAATCTTCAAAATCTTAAAAATATTGAATTAATGTTAAGTACTTTCTGTGACCACAATGGAATAAAACTAGAAATAGATAACAAGAAGGAACTATGGAAATTAAGCAATGTGATTCTGAATAACCAATAGGAATTTTTTTTAAATTATTAAAACAAGTGAAAATAAAAATACAACCTACCTAACCTACGGGATAGCACAAAAGCGGTACTAACAGGACAGTTTATAGTAATGAGTGCCTACATAAAAAAGGAGCAATACTTCAAATAGAAAGCTTCATGATACAACTCAAAGAACTAGAAAAACAAGAGAAAAGAAACCCAAAGTTAGTAGAAGAAGCAAAAGGAAGAAAAATAAAATAGGACTATTAATGAGACTTTCACTGTCATTTTAAGATAGAGAAAAATGAAGAAAAACAATTTTTTAAATGCCTAGTAAGACCACGTGAATCTGGGAAGTCCGACTGCCTGTGCACCTGCTCAGCATCAGGCTGACCTCGCATCTCTCTCCGACCTCCTCTGAGCACGTCAAAGACACAGCATCTTCATCTTCCTTGTCCTGGTTCCTTCACAGTCTCACCTGGTGCCTGACAAAAAGAAGAGGGTCAAAAGGTGTCGGTTGCATTCATGTGTGAGTTCAGTTCAATTGTTTGGGTAACTCAGAGAAGGCTTTTTTAGGATTTTATAAAAATACAGTTTTCTCTTTCCTGATGTTTCATCTCCATCCTCATTATGTTCATTACTACCTCGTCATGTTTCTTCGCAGCTCAAAAGGGGACAGCGTCCCTTTGCTGCCAACATCATCAAAACCATTCCCACGGCAGATCACTCAGAGGGATGTTAGTGTGCTCTCTTCCTCCTGCTTTTCTAAACCTACATCTGGTGTTTTGCACCAGTTTTCCTTATTTTTCAGTCTTCTTGCCTGACTGCTTTCTTCATTCCAGTTTCTGCCTGTGACCATCCCTTGCCTATGTGCACCTCCCTGCATCCCCCTCATGGCTCAGAGCCCAGATGCAGCGTCCCCTACTGACCTGCTTTCGCCACATCCCACCCAGCAGCAGGATTGTTTTTCTGTTGAGCTATGAACCGAGGCTTTCTTCCCAAATGACATAATCCCTGATCATGAGCTTTCTGTCACTCTTCAGGAGATCTCAGAAACCTTGTTCTTGCCTCACACACAGAAGTCCTTTGCCCATTATTTGTTGTATTATGTGTAAAATGACTCCCAAAGAGAGAGATTTTGAGAAACAAAATCATAAAAGATCTTAACTTTGTTTTATTTGGTCATATGAACCCATATAGATTAGATGAAACAGATGGTCCTTCTCCTTGGGAAAAATAAAACACACACAGAGAGTATCTTCCATACAATGACAGGAGGGTCTTGTTCCTGCATATCTGTAAGCACAGCCTCCGGAGTAGATGCACAGATCCCCACGCACCTGCTCCAGAGAAGCAGCCAGTGGTGCAGCAGCCACAGAAAACCCCGTCTGCCTTTGTGTCATGCTGTGACCCCTGCCCGTGGTCTGAACTAGAGGATCATGTGACTTCCTTCCCCTCCACCACCCCTGGCACACAGGACACATTGTTCTGCACTGGGGAGAGAAGAGAAGTTCCGCACTACCTTCTCATCGATATCCTTCTCTGCCATCATCAATCACCCAATCGCAGCTACCAAGCAGAGGGTGGAAGAGATCATATCTGAATTATGAGTGAACATTAGATTTCTCCAGATAAGAGCTATTGTTTCAACTTTCATTATTTTCCCATTTTGTCTCATTTTTGAAAAATCAATAATTTTATTCTATGGACCCAGAAAATTTTTGTGCATGTTGCTTAAACACAGGAGCTATGTGGGATGATTCCCAGATTTGGTGCCACAAAACATCAACTCAGGTTTTTTGGGTTTTTTTGCTTTTTACACCAACTAAATACACTAAGTGATTGGTGAAGGCATCTGAGGTAGAAGTTCTCCACTCGTGAAAGTAAACAGTCTGATTTATCTCAAAACTTTAAAGAATAAAAAACAAAATGGTATAAGAGAATGTTTTTGTGTTGGGCATTATACATATATTAAATGTTAATATTAGGCACCTTACTATAATGGGGGAAGGGACCGTATCAGCTCTCATTATACTAAGTATGTAAAGGAAGTTGGTGGACGGGTGCTCAGGCTGACGAGATGTCTTGTTTCCCGTGGGTTTGGAGCAGTCTTTGGAGCACCCACTTTATACCCGTCATTATTATTGGCTCTGGCCACCTGGAAACACCTCACGCCACGTGCTCACCCCAGGGTGAGTAGATGGGCCAGAACTAAGCGTAGAGAAGGGTCATCTGTATGGTTTTCTAATTGAAACTATCATTTTCGCCCACTGGGCAAGTACTTTTCTAAAGTTTTTGTTTCTGATTTAAAAAAAAGTATGCCCCTTTAAAAAATGTAAAATAACAAAAGTGTAAAGGAGAAAGAAAGTGTCTTTTATTGTACCACCAAACAGTAATTTTGATATTTTGCTGTTGATATCATTCATATTTATCCTTTGGTAAAACGAGTAGATTAGTTTAGAAGAATAAAATGGTGTTGTGTTTATAAACTTGATTTCCTTATTTAATGTACTATTTTGTCTTTTTAAATAAACGTGTCTTTTCTTATGATGGTATTGTTTTTGGACAATTTAGGTTATGCTTAGTGTTTGATTGTTATAATTGATACCACATAGGAAAATCTTTCCCATCCTCGAGTTTATAAAACAATGGGCCCGGCAGTCCTGACTGGGAGAGCCATGTGCGGCTATTATTTTCCCAACACAGGAGGAGTGAGAAATTTGGTTACAATAGATTAAACAAAGGTTATAATTATTAACCCTTATTCAATCATCAGAGCCAAGCAAACAACTTTAATCAAAAGGAGAGAGATGAAGCTCAATATTTAAACTGTGCATAAAAATATGGCTTTTAATCTAATCAGGTCTGCCAACAATGAACACGCCACATCCAATGTTTGCTCTTCAAATCTGGAATTCACTCCCTCCGTCACTCTAATTCCTGGACCCAATTTGAAAATAGTTTGCATTGTAGCCTATCTCACAGCTTTTTATGTTTGCTAACCAAATATAATATGTTTGAAGACTTTGTCTTCCTGAATGTGACATTGTTAAAAATCAAAGGTGTTTAACAGGTACAGCTTCTAGCGGAATAAGAGATGTGTTTCCTGAAAGTGACATATAAAGACCACACACACACACACACAGCCAGGAAAGACGTTCTAGTTCTTTTTATACTACCTGAGGCTTTTAATGACTGATGTTTGATTTATATGTGTGTGTTTTCATGTATTTATACATGCACTTTAATAGTACATACTCCTGACCAGGCTGGACGTCTCATCTGGATGAAGGGATTGATAAGGGGTCCTTTCTCATCTAAGTTCTCCCATCCAGAGCAAATATTTCCAGGTGGAGGAATGTGCGTGTGCAAAAACAGAAGGGATGAAAACAGCACACCGTGCAGTTTGCTGGGTAAACAGAATGGAACGAGGTGGTGGTTCCTCACTTCAGTTTTCCTGCAGCAAGTTAGTAATTTGAGTAAATCTCATAAAGGGACTGTCACCTGGAGACGTCCACCCACACTAAGCTCAGTATCTTGGCAGCAAATGTTGGGACAAGCACCTCCATCCCCAGGGAGGAAGGGGAAGGCCAGGGGCCGGGGGCTTTTACTGCTTCCGACAGCTGAACAGCTGAGGTTTTCTAGTTTACCTTCTTCCAAAAAGTTACAATTTACAATTGTACAATTACAAGCAATTTAGCTTGTAGGATGATTGATTCTGTCTTTCTTTCAATTTATTCCTGCCATAAATAGACATTGCACCCCTGATTTGAGCCTGGTGCTGCCCTAGCCTGAACCCAAACCCCAAGCATCCTTGTCCTCAGGGAGTTTTAATTCCAGTGGGAAAGACCCCAAGGAAAGTAAAGCCCAAACAGTGCACCAGAAAGTGAGAAATAAGCAGCGGAAAACACGGCCAGGAAGGGAGGAGGGGAGGTGCGATTCTAAATCAGGGTGACAGGGATAGTCTCGCCAGACAGCGAGCAATGGAGCTGAAGGTTGGAGCAGGAGCAGGGACGATGGGGGATAATTAGAAAAGATGCTCTGTGGGGGACTGGTTGTTGGCACCCTAAAGCAGAAGGGAGCGTCTGCAGGGCAGTGAGCAAGGGGTGGGGGTGCAAGGGGGCCATCAGGTAGCCAGTGGGGACCCCTTACCCTGCAGCCTCTGACTTTCACTCCATGTGAAGTGAGGGAACCAGAGATTTGGAGAAGGACCCACGTGGCTGCTTTGTGCACAAGTATCACTCAGGTGAGAGTCATGACCATCTGTGGAGGAGGCGAGAAGAGACTGGCTCTCGGTGTGTGTTTAAGGAACAGACAACAAGATTTCTTGACAAAGAATGTGAAAGGAGTGAAGGTGATGCTGTAGATTCTTAATTTAAGGAAGTGCAAGTCTGCTTCTTAGGAGCAGAGACGGGAATAAGCAAATCCACTCCGAAGATGCTAGGGTTGGGATGGTCACCGCTCATCCCACGGAGGCTGCAGGGAGAGGACGGAGCAGGCAGCTCTAGAGCACAGGAGAAATTAGGGGCAAGGAGATAACGGAGAATCAGGGCACCCCGACGCCTGGGAATGGAGCCCAGAGCCAGGTGAAATCACTCCAGGAGTGAGTATGGATGATAAAAACGGAAGGACTGAAACCTGCACTTTCCAAAATTTAGCAGGCAGAGAGGACCCTTCAAAGAGAAACCATTAGGAAGGAGAAAAACTAGCTGAGTCTAACCCCTGAAACCCAGGTGAAGAGGCAGAGGGAGGCTCGGCCGCCTGACGCCGCCAGGCCGGCCCTGATGCAGTGGGGCTGGGCTGATTGCGGAGTGTCGGGGATTGTTGGCCAATGTGACAACGTGGTTTCAGTGGATGGTGAGAACAAAACGTCAGAGAAGAGCAATCAGACAGGAACGAGTACAAAACCTGCCGGAGACAATACAGATGGGGGAAACTTTATTAATTTTTTTCTTTCTAAAAATGTTGAATTGTGGTTAAAAATAATACAACATAAAATTTTCCACCTTGGCTGGGTGTAATGGCTTATACTTACGATCTCAGACTTTGGGAGGCCACAATGGAAGGATCACCTGAAGCCAGGAGTTCAAGACCAGCCTGAGCAGCATAGCAAGATTTCATCTCTACTAGAAATTAAAAAAATTAACCACATGTAGTGGTGGGTGGGCACTTGTAGTCCAGCTACCTGGGAGGCTGAGGCCAGAGAATCCCTTGAGCCCAGGAGTTTGAGGTTACTGTGAGCTATGATGACACCTTGTACTCTAGCTTGGGTAAAGAGGGAGCTGAGGAAGGGGCTGGGGGCTGACAGCCCCTCGGTGGCCTAGATGGAGCCTTGGGCGAGTTGTTTCAATGGCCACCACCTTCTCCCTCAGACATTTAAACTGGAACTGTCCGTGTCTCTCTGGATGCTCCCTGCCGCTCCTCAGTGCCAGCCTCTGGAGGCTTCAGGGGTCTCCTGGAGCATCTTCTCCTTGGCCACAAGGCAGGACTTTCCAGCCTGCAGCCCTTCTAAGAGGGTCCTAAGTCATCTGCCCTTGTAATAACCCTGTCTCTTCCCTCACTCGGGCTGGAAGAGATTGGACCAAGATAGGGAACATCTCTCACAGTGACGTCTGCACTCCCTTCTTCTTCTTCGTTCCTCCTAATAATTCACCATGACCTTCCTTCCCTCTTGTCACTGACACACAGAGAAATTAAGAATTTCCCCAGATGTCTGTCAAGCACAGCTGCAGCCCACAGGATGCCACCTCCCTACACAGGACTTGTCCCTGACGCTGGTTGGTAGCACTGTCTCTCTCCTCCCGGCTCCGACCCTCGCCAGCCACTTCAGCCGTGAGGCAGGACAGCAGCACGACAGCTGATAATTGCATAGTAAATTCTATATGGACACTTGGAAGCTGTGTCTTCCTGAAAATTACATGGTAAATAATTACATTTGTAGGGAACAAATAATTCAAGTCTTCGTTACCATGTCAAATGCAATTTTAAGATCTGATGAGGCAAGTCTTGTTTAGGAGATGAAAACAGAAGATATAAACCAGATAATTGCCGAGTGATTAAACAGGCAATGCCATGCGCGGATGATTAATGCACAAAGCGCAGATAGGCCCCGGGGAGGGGGCCTGGAGGGGCTGCACAGCCCACATGCGCCTGGCCATCTCCATGTGGGGAATAGCCCACACACCGAGACTCATAGCCGGCCACACTGGGGACTCCATTGTAGCAACCTATGTAACAGAATATGTAGCAACTTATATAACAGAATATGCAGCGACCTATGTAACAGAATATGCAGCGACCTATGTAACAGAGTATGTAGCAACTTATGTAACAGAGTGTATAGCGACCTATGTAACAGAATATGTAGCGACCTATATAACAGAGTATTTAGTGACCTATGTAACAGAATGTGTAGCGACCTATGTAACAGGGTGTGTAGCGACCTATGTAACAGGGTGTGTAGCGACCTATGTAACAGGGTGTATAGCGACCTATGTTACAGAGTGTGTAGTAACCTATGTAACAGGATGTGTGGCAGCTCATGTAACAACATATTTAGTGATCTATGTAGCAACCTATGCAGCAAAATGTGTAGGAACCTGGACAGCAGACTTGTGGAGACGAAGTGGCAGTTCTTTGAAACATACAAGCAATCTCTAGACTTTAAGGAACAGACTTTGGCAGTTGAATATTGATCAGCTATGGAATTCCAGTGTGGGGGTCATGCTTGGGGGAGGGGCGCTTGTTCTGGATAAATAGCAGCTGCAGAGGTTGCTGGGGCTTTTCCCCAACATGCATGGGGAGGCCCACCTATTGCAAGCTTCGCGCTTACAGTCCATTGTCCGGCCTGCTTCCTTGGGGACGGCACCGACACTGCATCTTGTGCTGACCACTGAGGACACTCTCCCTGGAGACTGCTCTTTCCATCCCCTTCTTCCTGGTTCTTTTGTTCCCTGGGAATCCTCTTTGCTTGCCCCGTGTTTCCTGCATTCTGTCTGTCTCATTTTTCCTGCTTGGAGCTCCTGCCTTATCTTCTATTTGAAAAAAATAAAGTGGGAGAAAGGTCTTTTGTGATTGTGCTTTAATGAATATTCTCCATGATCTGTCCAGAAATGACCTTCTCTCGTGTCCTTCTTATGTCAGCCAGTCACCAGGACCTCCTGCCTGTAAGATGACCCCTGGGCCCAACAAAGCCTCTGGAACCTCTCCAAGCCCTTTGCTCCTGCCCTGCCCAGCTCTGTGCACCTGCTACCTCCCTGCGTCCAGCCCACTCTGGGCTGGGTGGGAAGCAAAGCCTGTGTCCTGCTGCTCCATGTGGCCTCTGCCCCCAGGCTTTGTGTGCCCTGCAGTTCTCCCGAGATGGTCAGATGGGGTCCCCACAAAAGGGAGCATCACCTCACACACAGAAACCGCATTTTTTCCATAGGTTCTTGAGAAATAAATACTAGTTAGAAAAAAAAATGGATCCCTCTAGGAGGGAGTGAGATTAATTAACCATCCTGAAAAATCAATATCAGATGACTCTCCCAGCACAAGGAGCCTTGGGATGCCAGCTGGCAAGAGGCATGAGACAGGGTCCTTGTTCCTGGAAGACAGGCGTTCACAGGCTCACGCCCCGGAAGATAGCTATTGTCCACATTTATATCCAAACTGGAGAGGGGAGTTGAGGAAGAGGAGAGCTGATTTGGGCTTCCTGAGTGAGGAAGATGACCAGAAAGGGGCAGGCCCCAGATCCCAGGGGGGCCTGTGTGAAGAGGGTGTGCTCAAGGCCAGGCCTTTGGTGGCCCCATTCTGCATACTTTTAACTCATCCCCAGCAGAAACCCTTCAGAGAAGGGATTGCAGTGTCCTCCAAGTGGCAGGGGGGTGGGGGAGGGGCAGGAGGGTGGGAAGGGTGAGGAGGCACAGAGAGGGGAGAGAGGGGAGTAGCTGCTGGCTCAGTCCCCTCTGGATGAGCCTCCTGCTGCCTCAAACTTCAGGTGTCAGAAGTCAGGTCAGGGCATTCATCCTTTTCTGGCTTAATTCTTTCCAGCTCTAGTGGGCTTGAGCCACATCTGTCTGTTTGTCATTCCAAAGGTGTATCCCTGGATAGGGCTTTCTCCTGGACTCCAGATCTAGGCGGCCCCCTGAGAATGTCCCCAGGAACATGCACCATGGGGTGCTGGGTCCCAGAGTCCCTGTAAGCCACAGCCATTGGGGACATTAGTGTGTCATCCATGTCATCCATTTCTGCATCCAGCTGCTGTTTCTCACCTGCAAAGCCAACAGCTGCTTCTGAGCACCTCCAAACCTGTCCTCCATCAACTCTTCTCTCACTCTGCCAACATCATAATTATTGATGTTTCTTCTTATTCGTGATGTTTACACATTTCACTGGATAGTCATAGGATTTCCACACAGAGGAAGGCAGAGAAATGACACGGAAGGACCAATGGATGATCTTCCTCTTGATGGCATGCAGGGCCTGATGGGGTGCCAAGGGGGTGACTTGGCAAGGATCGTATATTCTCATAGGCCCTAAATAAATAAATGTACAAATATAGACCCATACAAAGATCTCCATGTGTATACATATGTGTATGTATTTGTAAAGATTAATTTTATACGTGAGCTTTTTGGCCTGCCCGTGGAGTGCCCATGGTTAAGCACTGTCCTGAGCATGTCTGTGAGGGTGTGTTGGGGTGAGATCAGTGTCTTCACCAGGACAGAGAACAGCAGCACCCTCCCCGCAGTGTGGGGGACCCATCCTGTCAGTCCAAGACTGAACAGAAGAAAGGGCTGACCCTGTCCAGAGCAGGGGAGAGTCCCCTCTGCCTGGTGGTGGTGGAGCTGGGAACTTGGGGGTTTCCTGCCTTTGGACTCAAACTGGACAATTGGCTCTTCCCAGGTCTTCAGCCCTTCTGCTGCAGGTCTTGGGACTCACTAACCTCACTGCAGGAGCCAAATCCTTATAACAAATTTATTTTAAACTGTGTATGTGTGTGTGTGTGTGTATGTATGAACATATACAAGTAGACAAACACATATACATATATATAAATATACACATAAACACATATATAAACACACACGTGAACGGAGAGTACCCCGCCAAAATGCACACACATATTAAAAGCTGTTATGTATGTGTTACTTTTTGCAGTTGAATTGAAGATATCTACTGCTCAAGTGTTTCCTCTGCTGCCCACATCCATTTCACCTGCAATTGGAACACTTTTAGGGAATGATTAATTGTACTTCTAACAAGATCTCTTAAATATCCTTCTTTTTTTTTTTTTTTTTTTTTTTTTTTTTGCACCCTAGTACATGTAATTATCCTCTTGGTTGTGTTTCTCTGGGGAAACTTGACAACTTGACAGATACCATGTATAAATGTTTTTACCAAGCCCCCATGCTCTTGGTCACAGCACTGTGTAAACATGGACTCTGTCCCCCTGCCCGTCTTGCAGCAAGTCCAGAGGGAGGGGCCCTGGATGCGCTGAGTGGGACCTGTGGTCCTGCACAGAGCTGCACAAAGCCACCTCCCTCTATCGGTGGTGAGGACCCCTCCTGCCCCCACCCTGGCCCCCACCCCACATTGACCATTTCCAAATGCGGACTCAGCCAGGGGTGAGTCCTGGGCACAGGTGCAGCGCTGCCGGCTCCGGCCTTCTCTTGTCACTAGAATCCTTTGTTGACAGTGTCCTGGCTCTGCCCCTGGTTAGAGCATGGTGGAGTATCCACGCTGAACATTTCAGATGAGATAAATGGTGGGAGAAGGGAGATGGGCCTTGAGAGCTGCTAAGTGGTTTCTGGGCCAGCAGAGCGTGGTCAGGGCTGCGGCGCACGCGGCAGATCGTTAGCGGCCTCTAACTCTCTCCCCGACAATAATATTGACTTCACATTAGATAAACATGAATCTTCCAAACAAGAGGTGAGCACAAGGGAAGCAGTGTTCCCGCCGAGGGGCAGGCGGTGGGACACAGTCCATAGAGTTTAATTCCAACTGTAATTACCTTTCCCGGCGCAGCCCAGGTAACAAATGGGGCTGCTGCGGGGCCCAGTGCTGGGAGGAGATCAGGAGAGGTCACCCCCCTGGCAGGACCAATTTCTGTTTGAACAAAACCCATTATTAACAAATCAGAGCCATTAGAGGCGTCTCTTTATGCCTTTTATTTATTGGGAAAAAAAATTCAAAACTGGAGGGAAGCGGGTTGGTTGTGAGACATTTGAGTGAGCCAGGGGTTGGTGTGTGGAGGTGAGACAGTCCAGCCCCACCCCGAGCCTGGGCGGCAGCCATGGTCAGAGAAAGAAGGGTCCAGCGCCTTCCAGCTTCCTGGCCCCCAGGGACATCTCGGGATTTATCAAACCACATTTTAAAGCCAAATTTCTATGATATATCAGAATAAATTAACAGTATTTAAAACAAACCAATCAATGCCAAAGGGTCAGGTTTGTATTTAATGACAGGTCATTTTACAGACGCCTGCACTTCCAACAGTGAGGTTTCCATAGAAATTTAAAGTGAGTCTCAGGGGGTAGAGACTTGACTTATACACAGTGTATCAGCCTCTCCTAATGTAAAAGAAATATTTCTTATAATAATTCATCTTAAAAGTGACAGGGCATCTGAAAAAAGGGCAAAAATAATGAAAATCCTTACATCACCCATTGTCAGAATTTTAGTTAAGATTCTTTTTTAAGCAGAGTCTCCCTGAAGCCATTGGGCAGAATATACCAATATCCTCCATCCTGCCCTGTGCCTTGTGGGAACTCCAGTAAACAGGAAGAGATAGACGAAGAAAGAAAATGGAAAGTCCTCCCGAAAGTCCACCTTCGCACGCTGGCTTCAGAAACCTGTGCGAGACACAGGTGCACACACCACGTTACGGTGAATGGGGGTGACTGGGCCCTGGGGGTCAGAGGTCCCAGTGGACAAGAGAACGCACGTGCTGGAGAGAAATTTCTTGGCGAGTTGACTCCTCCGTCTTCCCTTTTGCAGTGTCTCCAAATACATTCCTAACCATTTATAACTGCCTTTGCCGTGTGAGTTAATTTGATCACAATTAAATGAAAAGGTAACTGATAATTAGTCATAATTTATCTACGACACGTTCCTGAAAAGCATGAGAAATGCACAAGAGCAGTATGTTGGACGTCTTCCGTGTGTGTAAGCACGCCACGTAGATGCACAGGCGTCACAGAAGTCTGAGACGCAGGCACGTACACGCACGCACGCCACGTAGACGCACAGGCGTCACAGAAGTCTGAGACGCAGGCACGTACACGCACGCACGCCACGTAGACGCACAGGCGTCATAGATGTCTGAGAGGCAGCCACGTACACGCAGGCAGGCCACGTACACGCACGGCACGCCACGTAGAGGCACAGGTGTCATAGATATCTGAGAGGCACGGCTGTGTTCAAAGCAGCATCTGCTCATCTTCCTCATATCAATATTTATATATTTTATGTGTACATATGCAGTCGGACACAGGTAGCAAATGATCACACTGAATCTTTCCTGCCCCTTTCCCAGAGGAGCCTTAAAGGCAGAGGCAGTGTACCAATGCGGGGCAGCTGGATGGAGGTGGAAGCTTGGATGACTTGAAGGCACCGCAAGCGTCTTTGCTACACAGAGGGTTCCGGGGTGCACTGTCTGACCTACGGGTTATAACAGCCTTCGATGCTGCAGGCAGAGTCACCATGCCCTGTCTGCATTCATTTTACCTAAGATAATTATTTCTTGATTTTTCAACCTCATGATTATTGACTGATTCTTCTAATGATACATGAAAATGTAGATCTTTTACACCCACAATCTCCTTTTCTATTTTTTCTACAGTTGCTTCCAACAACTATTGCTTACAACAGTAGACCGTGTGTATATTATTTTAATCACGTAAGTGGTGACTATTGCAGCAGCAGTGGTGATCTATGATTATATTTGAATTCTTATAACATTTTTTCCTTCTCAAAGTTAATAATTGCCTGTATTTGTTTATTTGCTGAGTCTTCAGTCTACCGTTCTTCATTTTTTCCATCAGGGTAGCTATCAGTAGTTTCCCAAACACTCAGGCATATCAGAGCATTGATGAATTCCGTGTAGTTTCTTTCTTCTCTCCAAATGGGACTTGCTGTTCTGGAGGCTGCCAGGCTGTGTCATCCTGGGAGTGGCTCCTGCATCTCTCCTAAGTCACAGCCGTTCTTTCCAAGATTTCGTGGATTAAAGTCTGCTATTTCTGAAACTAGCACTTCAGCAGCTTCCTGAGGAAATGTGAGTGAAAGTTGATCGGTTAGTCTTTGCAACTTTAAATACTTTTGTCCGTTTCTCACATGCCAGTGATAGCTCTGTGGGTACAGAATTCTTAGCCACAGTCATTCATTTATAGCAACCAAAGTTAATTCCACTGTCCAGTTCTGCTGACTCCTTTGTGTGGCCAACAGTTAAGTCTCCCAAGAAAGTCTGGGGTCATTCTGTTTATCATCGAAGCTCTAAAATTTTATGTAATAATTATTTATAATTAGGTGGTAGCTTTTTTTCCCAATGTGCTAAGCAGCTAATGGGTCCTTTCAGGTATAAAAACTCACATTCTTGATACTAAGTTCTTGCATTAAACTTTAATAATTTCCCTTCTATCCATTTTCTTGCTTCACTTTTTCTGGAATTATCCAAATTAGAACTTGGACTTCTGCTCTGCCCCTCTGATTTTATTCATACCTTTTTTAAATGCTGTATAAGAGAAATTCTTATCTTTATCTCCAACTTTTCTACTGATTTCCTTTGACTGTCTCTATCATTTTTGACAAGCCCAAAAGATAATTTCTTACATTCTGATGGTTCTTTTATCATATTCATCTCAATTCTCTAAAAGCATAAAATTTTCAGGGTTCTCTTCTCCCTTTATAATCTCTGCTTCTTCTGGGTTTCTTTCTCTAATTTGGTCTTTTCTTTCATGTTTGGGAACTTTCTTTCCGTGTCTGGTTATCTTTGCTCCAAGATATTAAGGGAAAAATGTTAAACCTTGATTGGATGATCTGGGCATGGGCAGAGGTGTGTAAAGTTCTGGGCGTCACAGGTCGGTTGATGAGTATGAGAGGTTGAGGGCATTTCAGAACACAGTGTGTGGCTTTCCCCCCCACCCCACCGGACCGTTCATTTCCTTCTGCAGAGACGAATCTGCACCACCCCCTCCACCGGGGCATGTGGTTGGTGGTGGTTCCTGCTGAGTGTGTATCTTCAGCACCACTGACAGCAACTCGCCTTTTTATGCACCCACTATCGCCAGACATGGTGAAATCCTTTGTGTGTGTCATCTGTTTTAATCCATCTCTTTCCTGTGAATGAGGCACTATGACTGTGCTGGTTATGCAGAAAGAGAAATTGAGGGGTACAGTTGAGGCAGCTGGGGGTGCCCTGCTCATTACAGTTTTTCTTCCTTCTCACACCCCCGTCCCAGGGACCCTGAGCTCAGAGTGTCTCTGTGTGCATTCTCTGGACCAAACCTTTCATTCTCTGCCCCACCACCTCCTGAGAAGACTGAGGCTCCCGAGAAGCTTTGGGGTCATTCTGTTTATCATCAAAGCTCTAAAATTTTACATAATAATTATTTATAATTAGGTGGTAGATTGGTGGTGCGTCCTTTCCAGTATTTTCAACACCCCCACCAGGCAGGAGCTTGGGTTTCAGCTGAAATTTACTGTCACACCCTCTCTTCCTGTGTTCCATTTATCCTTGTGTGTTTGAGCTTTTTAACTATTTTTGCTATCATGCTAGTGGGCAACCTAGGAAAGAGGGAGAAAATATGACCATAGATGGAAATGATGACTCGCCAAGGTGGTTACTCATGTTGTAAAGGGGTTCCAGCATTTTTAGCCTTAAATCTATATCATTCACACTTAATGAAGTGTCTACTAAGTTTAGCCACCCCAGAGTTAGTGAGCTAGTTTTGTAAATTCAAACCACATTGCTGTTCATTTTCTAGAAATGTAGCAGGGCATGAGAAAGGGTCTTAAATACCACATAAATTAGCCTACTTTTTTCATGAGGGAGGAAAAAGAAGGCTCAGGGAAGTGAAATGCAACTTTAATAAACAGCTGATGACTGGCAGATTTCCTATGTGAATACGTGACTTCTCCCCTGAGAATCCCCGGAGCTGTCCCTTATGTCTGTACTTGTCATAAGCTTCAATCTTGTTTTTAAAAGTCCTCATTAAAAAAAAACAAACAAACAGAAAAACAAACTTAAGCTTATTACCCAAGAGGATATGATTAGAAGAAGGGAGATATTTTAACTTTTCAAATAAAAATAACTTTTTATCAATCCAATCGATTTATTTGAAACCCCAGTGTTTCAAAATACAGTTATTGACTAAATAAGTCATCTTAACTCCTTTACCATAATTCAAAGTGTAACTACAAGATAAAACACGTAGAATCTCAATACAGTTCTTATTAACTTGGTTATTAAACATCGATTTTGGCATTTTAAAGAATTCCCAGATGCCCAATTGTAGACCTTCTCAGCAAACCCCTCTACAATTGTTTTTCCCACCCTAGCCAGCTATTCAGACAGCATCAGTATGAGTGAGAGAACACGGGCGGAAAGGCAGTGACATAGCCCATTTCCAAGGGAAAAATAGGAAAATGGCCATGAGTTTGCAGGGACAGTGCAGATGGCAAGGAGGGTGCTTCTCAATGAAGGAGTAGCCTCCGCATGGAAAGACGGGAAGCTCACAGCATGTTTCCTGCCTGTGAGACTTTGCCAACCAGCCCCATGGCCCCCAGGCTTCAGAAGAGCCTGGATCCTTGCGATCACCCCGAAATTTCCAGGTGTACCCTGGGTTTCCATCATCTTCTGTGATCTCTGATCCACGCAATTCTTCTCTCTTCTGTTATTGTCTCCAACCTACCGAATCTTGAACCCTGGCCTGTCTCTCTTCCCTGCCGGCATTTCCTCATTGCAGACTCCCTGCGCTTGGGCTGCTCTGCCTGGGTTTCCCCAGATTGTCTCTGTTGATGAGAAGTACGATCCACCTCCCTTGGGCACCTCTCTTCTTCCACTCTCCCTGTCAGAGCTTTTGTCCCTGCAGAATTCCCTGGTCAATGCTCTCCTCTCTTACACCTTGCCTAAGCTTTCTCATACATCTTCAGTGTCAGTTCACAGCCAGTAGCTTTTCTGAGCGCTCATTACCACCAGACACACGTCGGTGTTTTTACAGAGTAGTCTTTCCTGTGTAGGGGGCGTTATTATTGTTATTATTATTGTTCTTATTACGCCTGTTATGAAGAATGAGAAATTGGGGCTGGCAGTGGTTAGTCATGTGTCAAGGGCACACAGCGGTAACAGGGACAGGCAGAAACGAAACCCAAGCCTCGACCTTGTGCCTCCTCTGCCCCCCACCCTGCACTTCCTTCCTGCTGGGAGCCCTCTCCTCACACCAGCCCTGTGTCTCTCTTCACAGCTCCTCTGCAGGAGGCCCCAGCACCCAAGTGACCCCTTCTCACCCACATTCCCTGTCTCAGAGTGGGATGTCTCTCCCTGCAGAGCCCCAGCTGGGACGCGGAGGGCCCTGCCATCCCTCCCTCCATTTCGCCCCTGCATCCTGCGTCCCATTGATGAAGAGCTCTGAATTCCACTTCTGAATATCTGTCCCTTTCTACTTCCCATCTTCCCTGCACCCTGCAGAGCCCCACCCCCACACAAACAGACCCGTATCATCACCAGTCTGTTCACTGTGGTCCCCTGGTCTCCCTTGTGCTCTAATATATTTTCTACCAAGGATGCAAGAAAAGATAGTTATAAATAAACCTGCTCTTGTTATTCGTCGTCTTAAAACTCTCAGTGGCATCCTGTGCAGAGTAAAACCCACGACTCTAGGGCACTGGGCAGGCCCCTGCAATCTGGCCCAGCTTGGCTGCTCAGCTCACCTCTCCTGCTCTCCACATCCGTTCATGGTGGAGTCAACCTGCATGTGTCACAACTTAGTGTTTTTAGGTATGGAGGAAACACAGACACACACAGCCCTCACCAAGCTTTTCTAAAACGAACAACCTTAAATCAAGCAACCTCTAACCCTACAACCTGTTCAACTCAAACAAGGGGGAGGAAGGACCATGGAGGGGATGTTTTGATGTGGGTCAGATATATCTCCCTGGAGCAGTGGCAGCTGGTCTCAGGGGAGCAGGAGAGAGAAGTTGTGTGGCAGAAATGTCTCCAGACGGTGAGAAGACAAAGTGCAGAGACCAGAAGCCTGGACAAGCCCCCAGGGCTTTGGACACTGAGCGCAGAGCATCCCTGGGTAGAGGGGCGCTGAGCACCTCCAGTGGCAGGAGATCGTGTGGGTGGGGCCAGGGAGCTCAGAAATGCAACCCCAAACAGCCTTCCGGTCACCTTGAAGGGTTCTGACAGATCCTTGGAACCTTAGAAACATTTAGAAGATTTGGAGCCTGAGGGAAATGTGTTCTGACATCCCTGTAGAAGTATCTGGCAGACTGGAGCAGGCAGAGGGATGGAAAAGGTTGGGTGGAGGCTGCTGGGATAGTCCAGCGAGGAGGATGGAAAAGGCGGGGTGGAGACTGCTGGGATAGTCCAGGGAGGAGGGATGGAAAAGACTGGATGGCGACTGCTGGCATAGTCCAGGGAGGCATTGTACTGGCCGCCTGAGCATGTCACAGTGAGGCAGAAAAAGGTGACCACTTGTCAAACACGGGCAGTCTCCGCACTGGGAACTACAGGACAAGAGGAAAGGGATGCAGAGAGTATGATGTTCCGAGGGAAATCCCAGAGTCCAAGCTCCTGCCATCCTCACCTGCCCTGAGCAACTGCAGACTTGAGCAGAAGTCACAAGGTTGCCCCCAGGGTGACCAGAAAGGGCTGTTGTGGCATCCGTGCATAGACGCTATAAAAAAAAAAAAAATGGAAATAAGTGAAGTGCTGAGTGGAAAAACAACTAGCAACAGGTAGGTAATGACTTCCCAAGGAAAACAAATAAGCAAAACCAAAAACCTAAATAAATTCAAGTCCACACTCTCAGATTGTAAATTGGGAGGAAGTCACGAAGTCAAACAGATGACAGAAAGGAAGGACGACAGGAGAGTGAGCGGCTCCGGTGTGGAGCCAGGAGTAAGGATCCCACCTGACGGCCAGAGGACGCGTCACTGGGGGCTGTTGACCACACGGAGGATGGGGATGGAGAAAGGAGGACCCAGACACGTGGGGAGACTATCCTGTCTGTGCCCGAGTTTTAAAACACACCTCTAGAAACATTTTTATACTCTGTCCTTAAAATGCAGATGGATTGGAAAGACAGAGTAAGAACCTAGTATTAAAACACCTGTGGCCCAAAGGGGTAGGACGCTAACCCCATATACTGGAGGTGGCGAGTTCAAACCCAGCCCCAGCCAAAAACTGCAACCCCCCCCCAAAAAAAAAACAAAAAAACAACCCTCAGGCACAAATGAGTGGGCTACGATGGTCTGCAGAAAAACGCCATGTATTAATTGCCAACAGGTACTACCAGTATGCCTTACTTTCGAGAAGAGAGAAGGGGATGAAATAGGAAAAAAAAACAAAGGAAAAGATGGAGATAAAAAGCCTCTGTGACTCTGTCATCTGAGTGTGAAATTAATTTGGAGATGGTGTCATAAAAGGTCACCTTGCCCTGAGGAAAGAAGGGAACAGCAGAACCACGTATTATCTTTTCTTTGCGTACCAGGGAGAGCAGAGTTACAGTGGGTGGGAAAATGCAATTACCAAAGGTTGTTATGCTGTACAATGGCGCTTTCTCCTGTCTGTCAAGAGTTGAAGACAATTTATTAACCAAAGCAGTGAGCTGAAGTTAACTCAGCTGTCAAAAATGACCAATTTTCAAGGCTTGAACTTAGTTCAGAGCAATTTCTACTCTCTAGTTCTACATATCAAATACATATGAAATAGAAGGTTACGAGAAATGTTCACCCACTCATTACTTGTCCTAGAAATGGCGTAGGCTTGCATTTGAACGGAAAGGGGGAATATTGGATTACTGCAGTGAGAAAGAACGTGCATCATTCCGGCTCAGCAAGCTCAGGCCTGCGGCCACCAGGAACACAAGGGCCCCCACACCTGCCTGGATGGGGAGCAGAGACTCGTACATGTGGGGAGGCCTAGATGTGGAGTCTGGAGGCAGACGCCTCCTGGACACCACCTGGACACTGGCTGGACCACCATAGGCCTCTGGGATGATGACCAGACCTTCCCAGGCGTCTGTGGACTCACCTGCACAAGTAAGGCAGTTATGGCAAGTAGCCGACCCTGAGCTCTCTCTGTTTGCCACAAAATAGTTAAACTGCTTTACAAAAGAAACAATAACCAGGGGGAAAAAATTGAAATTAAGTTAAAAGAGTTGCCTTCCAAGGAAGGGAAGAAAGATGTAAGAATGGAAAGGAAACTACATTTATCTTGTTTTACCATGTTAAGTGTGGAAACATGAAAAAATGTTATGTGATTTTAAAAAATCAAATTAAATTAAATAAAGGAAAAATGCACGTAAGCAATAGCTTAAAAAACTGAACTCAGGCTGACAGGATGGAGCGCTGCCTTTCAGGTGGTCAACCAGGAAGGGCATCGCTTCTGCTGACTCCCCAAGGCACGGTCCATCTGCACGTCCCCGTCCCCAGGGTGTAAAGCCCCTCTTGACCGCAAAGAGATCACAGGTTCACTCAGTGTCCTGAGGGCAATGCCAGTGGTAACCTTATTTTAAGACTATGCTGAAAATGCAGGATTATGTTAATGCCATTAGGAAGAAAATTTTCCTGTTAAGAGAAAAAAGTTAACAGAGTCAAAGAACTGAGAGGGAAGCTGCAGGTCTTTGGTCTGAATCAGCTGTGTCTGTAGAAACTCAAGATTTATCACTCCAGAAAATGGAATGCTTCTCATTCCCACCGCTGTAAGTCAGCACTGGCCAGCAAGGGCCTCTCCGGAGCCTGGACAGTGGACACTGGTCATTGATTTCCACCATCAGGAAACCAGAGCTCCAGGGTAATGTTTTCCAGGTCTGAGAGAAGAAGAGTTGAGGCCGTTTGTGATGTGTATATGGAGACGGAAGCCTTGCCCAAGGGCAGCAGAGGCCGCAGGGAGGGGCCCAGCTGGGCAGAGACAGAATGACTTCTGCGTCAGAAAAACAGTGACCAAGAAATCAAAACATGTCCCAGTAGAGTCAAACCATGAGTTCCCAATTGTAGCAAAACAACAGCAGGTTGCTACAATACCAAACATATCTCCAAAAATTGAAAAACAGGTGGCGCCTGTGGCTCAAGGAGTAGGGCACAGGCCCCATATACTGGGGGTAGTAGGTTCAAACCAGGCCCCAACCAAAAAAAAGAAACAAAAATAGAAAAATAAAGGAAAAGAAATAAGTGCACTTTTCCTCTATGAACAATATTTCAGGTGAGCAAACAGTACTTCTGGAAAAGCGCTTCTCCACAGCAGAGGGCGTGGCCATAAACAGAGGGCGTGGCCATGGACCAGCAAGGAGAGCCTTGGCAACATGCCTATTGTTTGAGGTTCATTGCTATCTTTGTGTCAAGGTTGTGCTTCCTACCAGCGGCTCCCAGTCCAGGGGTCAGGGCTGTGGGTTATGAAGCAGCCACACAGAGTGTCTGGCTGGATGGCTTGAGTGTAAGCCTGGAGGATTTTGAAGAATAGCAAGTTAATAGGTGTGGGTTTGGTTAGCTGTTTGCCAGCGGAGCCTGGACTACACCCCGAAAGATCTGATTCTGTGGGTGGAAGCCTGGGGCAAGCGCAGAGTGCTGGTGGCTGAGGACAGTGAGAAAGAGGAGAGGCCACTAAACCAAGAGCAGTAACCCTGCCTGGAACCCAGTTTAGAGTTATAGAAAAAGGTTTAATCTTGGAGGATGGTTATTGCAGGAAAAAATCAGAAAAAAAAAACAAAAAAAAAGGATGTACATATTTAAAGATGTTTGTGCTTCCCCAGGCCTCAGTGCGCACCAGGCCCTGGTTTCTAGCAAGCAGGCAGAGCTCAGGGCTGAGGGCCACAAGTCCTGCTGAGCACCAGCCACACAGAGAATTCTGCGGTGTCTTGGCAGGCCACCTGAGTGCTCTGCGTGGGAAGGAGGCGCCATGGCCACCGCCCTTCCAGGAGCTCACGTTTGGGAATTCAACTTTTCTCACAAAACCTCCATGCAGAGTGAACGCCTTCTTCTCAGGATAAAGACTAACTGGCTTTTTCTATCTTGAAAGAACTCTTTTACATTAGAATAAAATGGACCGTTCCTCTTTCCATCAAAGAAAGCCTTCCATTATCACATAAAATGCAAAAGGAGAACATTTTTAAATTTGAAATCTTAAACCTGCTCTTTCATTTTCACAGATAAAAATCCATTATTTCCTGATAACGCACTGGCCGAAGTGAGGTAAAACAAGACATAATTGGAAGTGAAAGCCATCCCGTTTGATTCCCCCTTTGCCCTCGAGTTACAGGGGAGCCCCGCAAGGGCGGGGGCGGCGGCCAGGAGGGGTGACATCAGTCAGAGTCGGGGAGGGCTTGTCCGGGTGGGGAAAACGGCAGCTTCTCAGGACCCCTGAGCAGCACCCACAAATAACCCAGGCGAGGCTGAGCACATCAGTGGGACAGAAATAGTTGTCACATACTGATGAGCGAACAATGGCTCATAATAATCTCCACCAACATCCTGTGCAGAGGAGAGCTCGGCTATCTGAACACGTCGAGCTGTTAATCCTGGCCGGGCTGCATTTGCAGTGTGTGACATTCGAAAGCTTGTGGTAATTTTCGGGATCTTATTAGGTGTTTAAAATTCAGTTTGTGGTGTTTGCTTCGAACACCAGCCTTCTCACTTAGCACCCATTTAGCCAAGTGAGCCTGGGAAGGGATGGTGTTTGGGAAGCAGTGGAGTCTCCAGGAGGTCCCAAGAGTCAGAATCCGTCAATTCCCAGTACGGGAATAAGATGTGAATAAGCACATGTGGTCAACAGACCATTAACAGGACTGGCCAGCTCAGGTCTGTGCTGTCGTCAGTTGGTTCTGCTACTGACCCGTCCTGGGAGTGACCCCTCTGCAGGGGCATCACCCCGTGGGCCACTGGGGTTTGGGATGCCACCCCACGTGTGCAGTTCCCCTGGACAGACTGACAGGATTTCCTTTAAGACCTGGGGGAAACATCAGGTTAAGTTCATGTCTCGGCAGAAAAGAAAAAAATCAGGACTGTTGGGATGTTTGCCTGCCCCCGGCAAAGCCTGTATGAAGGGTCAGACACACATCAGGTTACTAAAAGCTGAACCCATCCCCATGGCCCCCAAACACTCAGGGAGGGCGAGTCACGAGTGAGTCTGTTCCATCAGAAAAACGAACAGCTATGGAATTTGGATAGTGCACCAGCCCACTTCCGTTCATGCCCACACACGCGCACACTCTCATCTGGGTAGCACCAGCCCACTTCCGTTCATGCCCACACACGCGCACACTCTCATCTGGGTAGCACCAGCCCACTTCCGTTCATGCCCACACATGCGCACACTCTCGTCTGGGTAGCACCAGCCCACTTCCGTTCATGCCCACACACGCGCACACTCTCATCTGGGTAGCACCAGCCCACTTCCGTTCATGCCCACACATGCGCACACTCTCGTCTGGGTAGCACCAGCCCACTTCCGTTCATGCCCACACATGCGCACACTCTCGTCTGGGTAGGGAGCCAGCCCACTTCCGTTCATGCCCACACATGTGCACACTCTCGTCTGGGTAGGGAGCCAGCCCACTTCCGTTCATGCCCACACATGCGCACACTCTCGTCTGGGTAGGGAGCCAGCCCACTTCCGTTCATGCCCACACATGCGCACACTCTCGTCTGGGTAGGGAGCCAGCCCACTTCCGTTCATGCCCACACATGCGCACACTCTCGTCTGGGTAGGGAGCCAGCCCACTTCCGTTCATGCCCACACATGCGCACACTCTCGTCTGGGTAGGGAGCCAGCCCACTTCCGTTCATGCCCACACATGCGCACACTCTCGTCTGGGTAGGGAGCCAGCCCACTTTCGTTCATGCCCACACATGCGCACACTCTCGTCTGGGTAGCACCAGCCCACTTCCCTTCCCGCCCAAACATGCGCACACGTTCATCTGGGTAGCACCAGCCCACTTCCGTTAGTGCCCACACATGCGCACACTCTCCTCTCACAGCTCCTGGCTCACTGCGGGGGTTCTGCAGTCCTGAATGGCCTTTTGCTCTCCATTTGTCCCTAGAGAAGCAAAGCTTATTTTCACTTCCTTGGGTCCTACTGACTAAACTCCAGTCTGATCACCGAATCAAGTCTCACATAACTAGTAAATGCATTCGTCCATCTGGAATAGTGTTTGCATTTTAATATCTATCCACTACAGAAACCACCATAGTCATGCTAATGATGAGAATTTTGGACATTTAATTGGAAAGGCATTTGGGGATACATAGAAAAATTTATGATAAATTGATAAATTTTACTTATCAAGTCACACAAATAGGAACAAATTGGGATCAGAAATGAAATCTATCTTCAGAAGTGTTGACATGTGGGAAATTGGTGTTTATTTTCTAATTTAACCAAGGAACTTTGGTCATAAATTCATTGTCTCACCCCACCCAGTCTGAAAATCAGGAGCGAATACTAGAAATGTCAATAAAAGTAGGTGGGAATGGGGTTTGTTTTGTCTTTTGCTTTTTTGTTTTGTTAGCTTGTGATAGAACTACATTAAGTGATAAAATTTTTTACTGAGCCATTATACCTTAAATAGCTTTAGCCATGATACTTAATTACAGTCTTTAATATCACTTGTTCCTTTGAAATTCCGAGAAAATCAAGGGATTTTTCACTAAGTCAAATTAGGATATCTTTGTGCTTGTCAAGATATGTTCTTTTTCAGAAAAAGAGCTATTTTGTCTAAAAGAACATATCTTGACAAGCACAAATATATTTTGCAAGAAAGATCAAGTGGCATTTGTAAGAATTTTAGGGCAAATATTGAAACTATTTCATCCCAAAGAGCGTATTGACAATATTGACATACAGGGAAACAATGACAATTGTGTACAGATCAAAATAGGAGAATAATTGGCAAATTTTGCACTGTGACATGAGGGTCTAATCTCTTTTGCTATTGTAATGATCAATACCATTTGCTACAGCTGAATCAATACTGCCATAATCCTCATCAATTGTTATGGTGACTGAAATATCCAAATCAATTTAATGACCCAATATAGTCATTGGAGCTATGTAGTTTTCTTTCCTTCTGTAATATTTATGTCTCACCTGCACATATTTCAGAATTTCCAGAAGTACATATTAGGCATTGTACTAGGAACTAGAGTTGACATTAAATAGCTAAAACTGACACCTCCCATCTCTTTATCCTATAACTATTCAGGATGCAACATACAAGTGTGCACATTTATGAAGGTTTGGATTCACAGCTAAAATCATTAAAAACAAAGTCTTCCCCAACCTTGATTATTTTCTCTATACCTGGATATTCTTAGGACAATGAAAACTTCAAAGGGAGAGAATGTGTACAAATAAGGTGAGGGCAGTGTCCCAGCAGGAAGCTCCAGTGTCTGCTTCACACCTGACAACATTTACACTGCAGAATCTGCCTGCTACAACCCTTTGCAGCTATGGGGGTTTTTGAAGGCTTACAACTAACTTCCAGGAAAAGGCTTAGATAGTCAATTCCAGTTAATCTTGATTGATTTCAGCTCTTAGCAAAATAGCAGCTGACCATCTCCCAGCCCCAAACCCATAGCAAGTGGCTATGGACGTATTTCTGGATCAACCTTCATAGAACTTGCAGGATCCAGGCTAGAAAATAAGGACCCAAAGCCATTTATGAAAATCCACAGAAAAACATACTGAAGGATGAAAAGTGAAAATCTTTTCTTCTGAGATTGAGAAAAAGAAAAAGATGCCCACTTTCATCAGTTATGTTCAGCATAGAACGGGAAGTTCTAGCCAAAGCACTTAGGCAAGAAAAGTAAATAAAAGACATGTAAATTGGAAAGAAAAAAGTAATCTCTTTTCTCAGATGATATTATCTTATCTTTGGAAAGCCCTAGTGATTCTATGGAAAAAAAAAAAAAAAAAAAACCTGTTAGAGATAACAAGCGAAATCAACAAAGTAGTAAGATCTAAAGTCAAGATGCAAAAATCAGTTTAATTTATATATCCTAAAAACGAGCAATCTGAAGGGAAATTATAAAATAATTTCATTCACAATAGCATGAAAAACAATAAAATGGTTAGAAATTAATTTAACCAAGTAGGTAACAGACTGGTACAATGAAATCTACAGAATATTTCTGAAATAAATTTGAAAGGACATAAATAAATAAAGAATGTATTCCATATTCATGGATTCAAAGATTTAATATTAGAAAGATGTCAATACCCTCCAAAGTTATCTATGGATTTAATGCAATTCCTATCAAAATCTCAATGATATTTGGTACAGAAAAAAAAAAAAATCTGAAATCCACATTGAATTTCAAGGGACTCTAACAGCTAAAACAATTGTGGAAAAGAAGAAAACAGGTAGAGGACCAACACTTTCTGACTTCAAAACTTACTACAAAGCTACAGTAATCAATCCAGCATGGATGGCGGCGCCTGTGGCTCGAGGAGTAGGGCGCCGGTCCCATATGCTGGAGGTGGCGGGTTCAAACCCAGCCCTGGCCAAAAAAACCACACACAAAAATCCAGCATGGAAATGGCATAAAAAGAAATATATATAATGACAGAATCAAATAAAGAAACAGAAATAAACCCTCACATATTTTGCCAAATGATTTTTGACAGGGTTTTGAAGATCATTCAAAAGGGCAAGGGCAGTCTTTTCAACAAAGGGTGCTGGAAAAAATGGATAGTCACATGTAAGAGAATGAAGTTGGACCACGACCTGATATCATATATGAAAGTTAATCATAATTAATATGGTATCATAATCACATACTCAAAATGTATCAAAGGCCTAAAGATAAGGCCTCAAACTGTGAAACTCTTATTTCACAGGGCAAGACCTCCGTGACATTAGATTTGGGAATCATTTGTTGGCTAAGACACCAAAACCACAGATGACAAAAGCAAAATTAGACAAATGGGACTTGAAAACTTAAAAGTTTTATACATAAAAATAATATTGTTAGAGTAAAAAGAAAGCCTTTCGATTAGCAGAGAATATTTGCTATATTTGGAAGCTTTGTGCACTGTTGTTGGGAATGTGAAATACTATCATCAAAGCCACTGTCAAAAACAGCATTAAGGTTAATCAAACATTAAAAACAGAATTATGCTATGATTTAGCAATTCACTTTCTGAAGCTATCTCCAAAAGAACGCAAAGAAGAACTAACCACCATTTGTACAGCCATGTTCATCACGTTAGTTGCAATAGCCAAAGTGTTGAAACAACCCCAGTGTCCATCAGCAGACTCCTGGATACACAGAACGGGTGCACGCACAGTGAGGTTTTACTCACCCTTAGAGAGGAAAGGAATCTGCTGACCTGTACTACAACATGGATGAACCTGAGCACATTATGGTACGTAAATTAAGCCAGTCACAGAAAGACAAGTCCTGGGGGGTGGCACTTGCACAATCTGTCTAGAGTAGTCACAGTCATGGAGACAGGTTGTAGCATGGTGTTTCTCAAGCCTGGGGGAGCAGGGAATGGAGAATTATTATTGAATCAATATCAAGTTTCAGGGCTTTTAACATTTCAGATTATTATGGGAATATAAATATTTTGGTTACATGAGTTGCTTTTGTACAGTTTGAGTCAGAGTTGTAAATGAACCCCTCACCGGGGTAGTGTGCACTGTACCCATGAGGTGTGAATTTACCCAGGGAGTGTGGGTTATGTTGAGTTTCAGTTTTGTGAGATGAAAAAGTTCTGTAGATCTGTTTTACAACAGTGTGAATATACTTAACATGGCTGAGCAATTAAAAATGATGAAGATGGCAAATTTTATGTTATATCCATTTTGCCATGATAAAATAAAATTGAAAGATAATAACAAGAAGAAGACTCATTTATCTGGAGAGAGAGAAGGTAGGGAGATGGGTGGATGTGCAGATTTAGATTTGGGTGATTCATGTGAGGTATTTCAAAAGTGACTATGCCTGTTAGCACTTTGGTACTTCGAGTACAGGAAAGCAGAGGGCATCAGAGGTGTGTTTCTACTAAGGAGCAATCTGGGTAACGGGAGTGGAGAAAGCTGGGTGCGGCTGGCTTCCAGCCTCTGCCCTGTCTGCCCTGTAGCAGCTTAGAGGAGTTGCTGGCAGACGCCACAGAGGGCGAGCCTGCAACTGATCAAACCCAATCACACCGCAGGTGTTTCTATGGTGATGGGAATTAGCTGAGGATTTAAGGATTATAGGACTAGAATCTGGACAGTCAGAGCCAAAAGGAGGGTGGCAGGAATTGCGCCAAATGTTAGATGCTCTGTAGCTGAAAAATACTGATTTCTTTAGGATGTTAATCTTCACATTTTCTGAGAAGGAACTTAAACTAAGCCAAACTGAGCTGTTCCTGTGAAACTCTTAATTTACTATTCTAATGAGAGGATGGGTCACAGCTCTTAAGGTTAAATAGACAGTGACTTGCAAACCACAACTGCCGGGTTTATTGATTCCTTATGAAAACTTTCTGCTGGATGTCATTTGCTAACAAATCATACTGCCAAGTTTGGGCAGTTACTCCTATATTTTTTTTAACTTGTAGCACTAAACAATAGCTTTTCTTAACAAGATTTGTCTTGTTTCTTTTCAACATCACCCCTCAGGTTGATGTGATAGGGAGGCAGGAACACATGAGCAACACATTGATTCAACTTTTTATAACTTTTTATTCACACATCAGGGATTCAGGACAAATAGTTCGAAGTTATAAGTGTCTTTGTAACAATTACACTGAAGCTCAACCCACAACTGAACAAGACACTTTGAGAACCACTTAGACCAATTTTTCCAGGAAAAATCATTTAAAAATATTTCTGTGAAATGTCATTCTCTGGGGGAAGAAAAATGTACTAATATGTCTCACATTATTTTGGAAGCACCCAGGCAGACGCAAACACCTCGAGACCAGCACCTAGCCGTGGGTCATTTTCAGAGTGTGAACAGTCCACATCTTGTCCATTACGCTGAGGTCTCAAAGCATATTTTTATTCCCAATTTCCACTATATCCTAGAATTTTTAAAAGGATGAAATATCTCTCTGCAATTAAAAAATAATCAGTATGTTTAAGTAGCAGAAGGAATAGCACAGAACACCCAAAAGAGCTGACCATGGGTCTGTCCTCCTGAGAGCCTGCCCGGGAACCTGTTCTTGGCTGCACGTGGGTATTCTCTCTTCTGCCCCCTCTGCAGACCTGGGCGTCCTTCACGGAGCACCAAACTCTGTGCGGAGATGAGTGACCACAGCGCTGGCTGCAGGCTCCGGTCCACCTTTCCAGGACTCGGAGTATCTGCCTGTGGGTTCCTTGGTGGTGGCTGCGCGGCGGAGAGTTCCACGCTGCTCCAGGCAGCATTTGAGAGACCACTGGGCTTTCCAGACCTGCTGCACTGGCTGATCCCACGTGGTAAATATGTGATGGAAAGAGTAATGCTATAGACTAAATATTCATGCCCCCATCCCCAAGGAGATACTTGGAAATCCTCTCTTCCAAGGCAATGGTGTTAGGAGGTGGAGACTTGGAGAGGTGCCCCTCCCAGGGGGACCCCAGCGAGCTACCTCACTCCCTGAGTACATGGTGAGAAGGGGCCTCTATGGGCCACGAGGCAGCCCCCTCCAGACCCTAAATCTGTCACTCCTCCATCTGGGACTTGCAGCCTCCAGAAACGTGAGGGGTCAATGTGAGTTGTTTGCCAGGTTCCCAGGGCATTGTGCAGCACCAGCCCCAAAGGAAGGAAAGAAGGAATCGGACGGAGGACCAGGTGGCAGAAACCAAAAGGAAGCCCCGTCGGGAGCACAGTGACATTGTGGTGGGTGCGACAGCTGTGGTGGTGGGGCAGAATAGGACTTCCAGGCTTTTCTGGAAACCGGGGTCATGGCCGGAGAGGGCAACTGTGGCGCTCCACTCATGGGATCAAAGTGCTTCTGCCAGGGGACGACGGGGGTCCGGCTGGGACCAGCTTTCTGGAGCGACCCGAGACTCCTGAATCTGTGTAACACATGCCCAAAAGGTTTATATCCATGAGGAAATGCCCGTTTATATCCATGAGGCCAGAAACTCCACCTCTAGAAAAAATAAGGGATCTAAAAACCCAGATTTATGAGATTTTGTGATAAAAATTGAAAAGAGACTTATAAAATTACTTATGCAATTTGTTTAACAATGGGAAAAGTGTTTAAAGAGGTGAGGGCTCATTCATATGTAAAAATATATATAGCCTTTCAAAGAAACATTTTATACTGCTAATTAATGATGTGAGAAATTCTCATTAAATATTTTTTTAAGTCAAATGGCAGTTTAATAATCAGAGGTGATAATTGTTAATGACATTTTTCATTATTCTCCAGATGTATTCCTGCATTTTAAAGACATATTTTAGTTTTTATTTTATCTGTCAATGGTGTGATTAGAAATTACCATTATTAGTTTTGTAATTGTATTTATGGTGAGAAGAAAAAACGTTTGAAAATACGAAATTGCTGCCCATCCTTGGTCTCTGCACAGTGGAGCCTTTATGAGAGATGCTTATGGTCTCACCATGAAAGGACAGATTGGCTTCCCGCTCTCTGCACACACTGTCTCCGGAGACTCTGAGCCAGAGAGTCCGTCCTACTGCGGAGTAGGAACTCCTGAATCTGTGCAGAGTGGGGACTCCTGCCTGTGCAGTGGGGACTCCTGAATCTGTGCTGAGCAGGGACTCCTGAATCTGTGCAGACTGGGAACTCCTGAATCTGTGCAGGGTGGGAACTCTGGAATCTGTGTGCCTGGCCTATGGCACGTTTGCAGGTGCTAGATGGCATCAAGCTATGAATTCAAACTCCTTAGAAGGGCCTGCAAGACCCTCTGTGATCTGGCCACTGCCTTCATCTTGTCTGTAAACACCTATTACCTGATTCCTGCCCGGCACACATACACAGGCACACACAGCACACACATTCACACCCTGAATGATCTCGCGCTGCACATCCACTTTCTGTCTCCTGGATGAACACTATTATTTTGCACTTCATTCAGGATGTAACCGTAGGAGATATGCACAAGCATATTCATAAATAGCATTGTCCAAAGTAGGCCAAAGAAGTAAGGAGATAATAAATACCAATTACTAGTAGACTGGGCAAGTTAATTATAGTGTAACTGCACAATAGAATAGAAAAAGCAGGGAAAATAAATGAACTCTAACCACGTCCATGAAGGTGGATGTTTCTCAGAAACAAAACCTGGCTTACAAGAGGCAGGTCACGGAAAAATACATCCAGCATGTTCTATTCTAAAATTAGAAAACACTAAACAATCTTTGGCTTAGGGGTGTGAGTATGTGGTGGAAATATAAAGTCAATCAAGGGAATGATTAATACCATTGCCAGAACAGCCATCACTAAATGGGAGGGGCTGGTACCAGGCGGGCAGAGCCGGACGGCACGGCAGCCTCGCCCTGACCACGGATGTCACCTGCATTTCCTTTCCTTCCTTTCTGCATCTGTCACAAGTATAGCACACTAAGTTAAAGCAGAATGTTCCACACCCGAATGGAGAAGTCAGGAGAGTGTTTCAGAGAAGGGAAGCAGCATGTTCACACGTCATAAGTGGAGAAAGAGTGTGCCCTGGGCCAGGAGCAGAAAGAAGCCTGGGACTGCAGGCGTGGGCTCCAGTGACGGTGGAGGATTCCAGACAAAATCTGAAGCGAGAAAAACAGACATTTTCTATGAGCCTGGTGATGAAGATGGATATTTCAGGTAAAATGTCCCACATGTGATGTGAGAGGCTGGCGAATGAAGAAGCCATTTATTAGGATGATTTACTAAGACAGGAAGAACAGACAGAGAGGGTGAGCGGAGACCCTGGTGTGGAGCTGAGCAAGCTGACTGTAACACAGGTGTACCCCAGCCCAGGAGGCAGCCAGTGCAGGCTCCCATCAGAGGAGGCGTCTGGGCTGGGACTAAACCAGTCTGGGAGAGCCGGCGAGTGGCTACTTCTAACACTGAGGGAAGTTATTAGATCAACTAAGATAGATGTGTGAAGGTGAAGCAGAGAGGGCCTGGGATGAACGCCTGACCATCTCCAGCATCTATAGTTTGGATGGGAGAGGAAGGCCAGGGATACAGAAGAAGGAGCTGGCCAGAGGCCCAACTCTTAGTAGAGTCCAGGGGTCAATGAGTGAGCAGAGCAGAGCACAGTGAGGTGTGGGAGAAGAGAGACAATATCATATCACTCTCCGTAAATCTGTGCACTGCACTGGTTTAAACATCATGCTACGAGGTATCACATTATCTTCATAACACATCCCATTAAGGAAACAGCCTCCAAGCTGGCAGCATCAGGCCATGGTCAGACACTCAGAAAGTATCCATGGTCCAGGATTAAGGCTGAGTCCTTAGAATTCTCTCCTTCCTCCAAGTTTTTCTTTTATTTACTTTAAACAATAAACATGTGCTGTTCCATCTTTCCCACTGTGGAGTTTTAGGAAAACATCTAAACCCTGTTCACATCTCTACTGAGAGTGAACTGTTTGAAGGGTTTTGAAGTCACCTCCTTCCTGCACTGTGCAGAATCATTGTATTTGCATGAAATGAAAAACTCAGGCAAAATAACCCTTAATAATATGAACCTAAGTTAGTCCGGCTGTGAGGTATGGTCAGTCAGAATCTCCCAGGGTTTATCTACGTTCAGCCGAAATGGACATTGGATCTAGACTTGCCCTTCTCAAATCTCCAATTTCTAGAGTAGTCATATTATTTTTCCCTAATTTATAAAACCTGTTGTTTACTCACACAGGAGAGAACTCAATGGCTGTGTATACAGATACAAGTACATTTGTCTGCGTATGTGTGAGTAGTTACACACGCAAGGCAAACATACTGATAGATTCTTTCTGCCCATATATCGGTCCCATTCCAAAGGTAAACTTACTCTGCTAGTAGTCATTGGATTTGTGAAGTTTCAGAAATTTTGCCAAAATGTATGTCACAACCTTTCAAATTTTCTTTTTTTTTTTTTTTATTGTTGGGGATTCATTGAGGGTATAATAAGCCAGGTTACACTGATTGCAATTGTTAGGTAAAGTCCCTCTTGCAATCATGTCTTGCCCCCATAAAGTGTGACACACACCAAGGCCCCACCCCCCTCCCTCCTTCCCTCTTTCTGCTTCCCCCCCATAACCTTAATTGTCATTAATTGTCCTCATATCAAAATTGAGTACATAGGACATGTCTATATCTGTATGACCTTTTTTAAAAAAAAAATTGTCCTAAATAATAACCTCGATATTCTGACTGGTTCATTTCTAAGTATCTAGAAATATTTTATATGACCAAGAAAGCAATTTCTTCTATAAAACTATGAAAGTTAATTGACTGGGTGACGTCAGAGGTGGGACGGTGAGGACCTCCAGAAAGTCTCCATAAAAAATGAACAGCAAGGAGAAGATCGCAAATTAATATTAGAGTGCGCATTTTCAAAGTTCTGGAAATTAAAGCAAGGCCTGTGCAAGGTAGGAGTGTTTATTCGAGACAAGTGCCTGATCTTGCTAAGAACAGCGGGTCACTGGTGCTGCTGGGAAGGCTTCATCTCTTTCCATCTGTGCAGCTGTTCAGTTTCTTGATTTTTGTGGATCTCCAAACTTTTGTAATGACCCATGTACAGTGAATTCATAATAATATATATTTTTAAATCTAACAAATAAAATGTTAGGATCAGATGGCTTCACTGGTTCATTTGGTGAAATATTTAAAAAGGAATTAGCACTGATCCTCTATAAGCAAGCTATCACCAAAAAGTAAAGCAAAATAATAATAATAAATCATTATACCAGATGAATGCAGACATAAGAATCCTCAGCAGAATTCCTAAACGGAACCCAGCAGCGTACAAGGAAGATTGTCACTGTGCCCAACCAGGACTCATCCCAGGAATGGAAGTTGCTTCAGCGTATATACACCAATGCAAAAGTGACATCAGTGGACGGTAGAACAGGAGAGCCCCCCAAAACAACAACCAGAAACCACCCCAGTGCGTTAATTGCAGGGCATCTCACATCTCGAGTCCACACAACTCAGCGCCAAGATTTCTCCCCAGCTCCTGACTTCCTCTCACAGAGAAACTACAGCAGAGAAGGTGATTACTTTCCAGCCATTCAGGCACTGCCAGGAGGACCTACCACAGTTCCCCTGCTGGAATGCTGGGGAGACAGACGCAGCTGGGATGTCTGGAGAAGGCTACCAAAAAGGTAGATGCGCTTGGCAGCATCGGCCAGGCCTGGAGGGCCCCCAGGGTTCTCACAGCACACAGCTCTCACCTGTAATCCAGCACTCTGGGAGGCCAAGGGGGACCATTGCTTGAGCCAGGTGTTGGAGAGCAGACTGGGCAGCACAGAAAGACCCTATCTCTACTAAAATATTTAAAAGCAGCCGAGCATGGTGGTGGTGCACACCTGCTGCCCTGGCTGCTCCGGTGGTTGTGGCAGGAGGGTCTCTGCAGCCCAGGAGTTCAAGGCTACAGTAAGCTAGGGTTGCACCACTGCTCTCCAGCCTGAGCAACAGAGTAGGACTCTGTCTCAAAACAAAATGTATATATGTGTGTGTGAATATGTACACATATAAAACACACACACACATATAAAATAAAAATTAAAAAATAAACCCAGCTGTTTAGATGACGGTGGAAATCACAGATGGGTGCACTCCATTTCCCTGCTTTGCTGGGATCTCTCCCCACTCTGTGCAGACTACAACTTACTTCCTCTGTGCTTTCTGCTTGGACCCCAGCCAGAGCCAGCCTCGCCTCCTCTGCTTTGGTCTCCCCTCCCCCCACCCTTGCTGGGGCTGCAGGACCCCCTGGCCTTTCCAGGGACCCTGTCCTGCTGAATTAATTGTACAAGCTCCTGTTCTCAAGTCATAAACAAGGCTCACTACTCATAGCCACGTAGGTCTTCAACATGAGTTCCCAGTGCTACTCACTGCTTCTCCATTCTAGCTGAATCAAAATCTCACTATTTTTAGCCAGGTCATGCAAGAAAATCAGGGTCATGGGGGTGACTCACTGACCTGTCACACTTGTATGAGGGGCTCGGGGTCCTGCTCCCAGGACTCTTTCTGTGGCAGCTATGTCAGACCCGAGATTCATTCTCTGGTGGGGAAATGAGGGGCGGTGGTCTGTGCCCCGGCTGTGCTCTCACCCAGCAACACATCACCGCACGAATGACCCCTTTACACATGCCCAAGGATGCATTTTAAATGTCATAATTAAATGTTCAAAGACTATAAACAGAGGATATGCAACAGAGCATAATGTGGGGCAGGAAAAACGTAAACACAAAAACAAAATGAAAAGACATTTGGGCGTAACATGTACAGGGCCAGTACTCTTGAAGACAACCCCGACGAAGCTTGACACGGAGTCTGGGTGAGCTGAGCAGGCCGAGGCTGAACTCAGGGATCCCTGAGGCAACTGGGATGCATGGAGCATGGCGTGGGAAAGCAAGGGGCTGCAGACAGAGTCTCTGAGAATATCCAGAGTCCCCGAGCCTCTGGCAGAGCTGTCCAGGGCAGCTGTGTGCGGGGAACTCAGCAGCCCAGCAGATAGTGCAGCTGTGAGGGAGAGACAGGAGGAGGGTCTACGCCACTCAGCAGGGGCTCCCGCCAGCCAGCTTGAGAGACATTGCTGACACGGCGGGAGCATTCAGCTGAAAGCAGAGAAAGGCCAAGTGACAGGAGAAGACCACACCAACCCGGGTGCAAGGGCTGGTCCAGACCCATCTCAGCAAATAAAAATAAAATAAAAACAAGCCTCTGAAGAACCCTTCCATAAAGGAACCACTTTCGAAACAAACACTCCCTAAAGGGAAGCAGCAAATCCCAGAGTCTCTTAAAAAATGTAGCGTCCACGTTATGGTTGTCCACAAAAATTTCCAAATGAGCAGGAGAAGCTGTAAGCAGTAAGTAGAGGCAAGCCCGGTAATGCCAGAAACGTCATTATAAAGCAGCTGTTACAGCTCCATTTAGAATTTCAATGAAAAGAGAGATGTGACGAGGGTACAGATACAGAATCTCAGTAGAGAAACGAAAACGATAAAAAGAACCAAAAGAAAAAATAAAACCAACAAAACTATTATCTGAAAGAAAATAATTGCTGGTCAGGCTTTACAATAGACTGGATTTAGAAAATTAAAGAATAGTGAATTTGAAGATAATTACTACAGATAAAAATGGAATATATCACAATGATGAAAGGGCTAATTCACTGAGAACATATAATCTAAACGTGTGGTACCTGCGGCAAAGTTTCAATGCATTAAGCAAAAACTCACAAAACTCAAGGGAGAAATCGATCAGTCCGTGACTCTTTAGCACACTTTTATGCATAACTGATAGAACAAGTGAACACTAAATCAGTAAGGATGTAAATAATTTTATACCTTATAAGCATCTAAACGACGCCATTAAGCAACTTATAATTGAAATTTATAAATACTACTTTGTAGCAGTTAAATCATACATATTCTTTTCAATTGCACATGGGAAGGTATTATTGTACGTCGGTCAGAACAGCCATTATAGAAAGACGAAATATAATAGAAGTTGCAGAGTCTGTAGAGAAAAGGGAACACTTACACATTGTTGGTAGATTATAACAGTGTCTATGGAAAACAGTACAGAGATCTCTTTTTCTTTTTTTTGGCTGGGGCCGGGTTTGAACCTGCCACCTCCAGTATATGGGGCTGGAGTCCCACTCCTTGAGCCACAAGTGCCACCCAGTACAGAGGTTTCTTAAAGAACTAAAAAGAGAAATACGATTCCACCAGCAAACCCAGTACTAGGTATCTATCCACAGGAAAATAAATAATTACATCAAAAAGATATCTGCACTGTGTATCATGGTGCAGTTCTGACCTGTGAAGACCTGGGGCCAACCTGGGTGCTGTCAGTGAGTCAGTGGATAAAGACGGTGTGGTGTGCGTGCACCATGTAACACCACTCAGCTAAAACACGGGACCACGTCTTCTGCGGCAACATGGATGAAACGGGAGGTTATTATCTTCAGTGAAGCAACTCAGAAACAGAGAGACAAATGCAGCATGTTCTTACTTATAAGAGAGAGAGGAGCCGAATAATGTGCACATGTGCACCTGAGTGTGTAATGCTGGGCACGGAGGTCTCGGAAAGGTGAGGGGGGCAGGAGGAGGTGGGTGAGAACTCACTCGGGGCTACAAGTTTGGGTGACGGAGACACAGAAGGTCAGATTTCACCACTACACAATCTATCCTTATAACAAACTGTGCTTGTCCTGCTCAAACTTACACAAAATAAAAAATATCCACAAAAACAAAATGTTGATCACTTGAAAAGATCAGTAAAATTAACTCCCTCTCTAGATCAGTCAAGAATGAAAAAGAAAAAGACGGCCACAAATCACCAGTATCAGGAACGCAAGAAGGAAAGTTACTATGAATTCTCTACATATTTAAAAAATAATAAATTAGGGACCTCTTTATGTAGCAAATGGACAACTTAGATGTTAGGGACAAATTCCTTGATGGGTACAACGAAAACCAGCTCATGGTAAAATAGAAAATGTACACCTGGTAAAGAAACTAATTTTGCAATTAAATACCTTTTTTACAAAAAATACTCAGACCCACGTGGCTTCTCTGTATGTAATGATGGGCTGCATCCTGTAGGATGTTACAAAGTCTCACTTGTCTACAACTGGAAACATCAGGATAGACAAAGCAGACCCAGACAGAAGTGTAAACAGAGACTGAAAAATCCACCTTTGCCATGGTAACAAGCGTGTGAGAAAATGGTCATACAGCCAGAAGTGATACCCACGGTCCAGCAGGAACAACGCCCTTCCACGCTTGAGCATGACATTGTTACAGAGTTACATGCTATGACTTTGTAATAAAACATTGTTACAGACTACCAGCTCATAAAAGGGCATTATTGGTGTTGTTGTTTTCATAATTTGTATGTAGCTCTGTAATGTCACAATAGCACAGGCAGCACAAAAGGGCTTCCCGTGTGCTGGTCCCAGTCTGTTGAGAAGCACAAGTCACAGCTGCCCTGGAGCAACATGGGGCTTGGGGCACTGCCCTCCACACAGTCGAAAATCCACACGTAACTCTCGACTCTCCCCAAACCTAACCACTAATACTCTACTGTTGACCAAAGCCTTGCTGATAACAAAGCAGTCGATTGGTATGTATTTTGCATATTATATGTATGTAATCTTACATGCTATATTCTTACAATAAAGTAAGCTAAAGAAAAGAAAATCACAAGGTAAAATACACTCAGTATTCAATGAACGTGGATCATCTCAATGGTCTTTGTACCTGTCATCTTCATGTTCAGCAAGCTGATGAGGAGGAAGAGGGGGGTCGGTCTTGCCGTCTTGGATGTGGGGGGGAGATGGAGGTCCACGCAGAAGTGGACCTGACCAGTTCAGACCTGTGTAGTTCAAGGGTCAACGAGGCTAGTCTGAGTACAGTGCAATTAATTTAGGAAGGAATCACAAAAACCTGAACGTAAACCAGAACAGTTCACAAACTTAAACCTCACTTATAATACATAAATATTTTGTTACTCAAAGAAGAAGTTGTAATGAAAATGAGAAATACTCGGGGGGCGGGGGGAGGGGTTGCAGTACAAAGTATGAAACGTGGAATGGTGCTGAATCACTGCTTAGGAAAAAAATTCAGCCTGTAGTGCTTATATGGAAAAGGGGGAAGGCAGAAGTTGATGCGTTAAGCATTCAGTTTCAGAATATACCCAAAGACTAAGAAAACAGACCCAAAGAAAATAGACAATAGGAAATAATAAAGAAAAGTGCAGAAATCAGTAAAACAGTCAGTAATACAAAGATACAATGGAAACCACATAAATGGACAGAAAATTGCTTCAAAGTGTGTCTTCCAAACTGTTAACAGCAGTTACTTCTATTAGGAGAGGACAGTGAAATGGGGGCCAGATTGCAGGGATGAGGCATAGGAAGTTATTTTGTTTTTTTATGAGACCTATACACACATACATATATATGCATACATGTATAATTTTTATTTCAAAACACAAACACATTTATTTCAAATGTTAAAAACAAATATAAAAACAATATGTTGTTCAGGTTCTGAAAAAAATAGTGTGGACCTTGGAAAGAGAGCAGAGAGAAGGAAGGCTTGCAGGCAGAGTCTGAACAAAGCGCCATTAGTCCCTGTCATCTTGGGGTGTCATTTCCCTTCCCCCTCCCTTCACCAGAGATCACTGAGGCTTTCAAGCTGTCTTATTCTAGTTTTCCATTCAGGTCTTTACAAAAAGTGCCCAGTTCTACTTTTTTCTTTGTGTGTCCTAATTTCACTTTCCTGTCCCAAAAAGCACTTAGAAGAAAACAAAGCTGACTAGACCAGATTGTAACAAACCCCAGAGGTTCGTGGCAGTCCCCAGGGCATGTGCCTTTTTAGATCTTGTTTCCGCAGGAATGCAGGAGAAATGAAGTGAAAATAACAGTCTCAGTCACTTAGCAGGTGGCCTATGAATGGCTCCTATGTTTCAAGCATTGTTCTCAGTCTAAGGTTTACAGAGATGAAAAAATAAAATAAGAGACATTTCTTCATCACTATTACCTTGTAGCCAAGACCACAAATCAGGTAAAAGGAATAAAATCATTACAGTCTGTGAGGTGTTCTCTGGGTGGCCCAAGAGGGTAATGGGGGGTGGGCAGGGGACACCTTTTTTGGAGACAATATTAAGATGATATCCCCAAGATAAAAAAATAATCTGTCAGAAAAGTAGGGGCAAAGAAAGCTGAAGGCCCATCAATGAAGCATGTGCCAAGGTCCTGGGGCCATGAATGAAGCATGTGCCAAGTTCCTGGGGTAGGACACATCTCAGCACACTGAGAGCAGGGGAGGTCCTTGCAGAGACTGATGGTGGCTCATTAAAACTCTCCCCACAGATAATTACACACTAGCATGGCTACTCTTTCCATCTGCCATATGATTTTTGTAGAACATGAATATGTTTGTATATGTTACCAATATTAAAATACACATGTTTATTATAAAATAAAAATTTTATATGTGCATATATACGTATTTCAGGGTAATAAAAATGCCCCTTATGCCTAATCCCCATAATCTACCTCCACTTTCACCCTCCTCTCCTGAGTGAGGTAACTGCTGTTCACAGTTTGGAAGACACACTTTCAAGCAATTTCACACAAATGAGGTTATGGGCCAATGTTCTGGAGTAGGAGATCTCAGCAGACTGAGCTACAGAGAGAGGACCGATGTGCTGTCCACATAGCAAGTGGCCAGAACAGGCAGTGAGATTTCCCACAGGAGACATGGGCAGTGTCCTCATCACAGCTGGCCATTAGGTCTGGGGACAGTGTTTGGATTTTATTCTTACGTGGCACAGACAGTGCATTTGAGGGTCAGAGGAATTTCCTCAAGCTTCTTAACTTTCTATATATGTTGTTCTTTTCTAGCTCTGTGGTTATCCTATAGCTGTAAATCTGGACTCTGTTCTACGATTAACTCTTCCAAGTAAGGGGAGTGTCTCATACTTCTGTGATAACCAGGCTACTGTGCTGAGGCGACCTGGTGTTTAATCTGTTGGATCCAGTGAGTCCACGTCTGGTCCCCCCCACCCCAGAAAGCCTGGTGGGCTGCCGTCTGTCCTCCCTGCCATGGCACCTGGGATGACTATCACGTGGGGCTGCAGGTGGGTTCATGGAGGCAGGCTCGCAGCCGTGCACCTGCTGGCTTGTTGCTCCTGACATGGTATGTCCATTACACTTAACAGCCCACTACTTGCTGCCACATTTTATCCTTGATGGGCCACACAAAGGAGCCCACAGGCTATGCAAGATTACTCCCAATTTAGGGAGCTCTGCAACAGTCAGAAATAAAAGGGGGAAGGAAGTTTGAGTAGTGCGCTCCTAAGCTCCTAAGGATGTGAAAGTAACCATGGGCCTTACATGGAATACGTATAACTCGGCTCAGGTTGGGTGGCCTGCAGAGTGGGGAGCACAAAGTGGCTCCATCTAGACCAATCCATCCTTCCCCCCATGATGGCTCTTGAAATCAATGCCTCCCCCAGAGATCATGGGAACCTACATCAATCGATAAGCTGAATGCAGGTATTGCTTGTTTTTCTATCATAAATAACATGTTTAGGTAACAAAATTATATATTTGACTGCATCTTCCTATGTTTAGCAATTTTTTTTTTCTGGCTTGCCATGTAGCCTGTGAGCTTCCTACCAAGGAGGCAACCATTTTTTACTAAGAAAATAGGCTAGGAGTGGCGCCTATGGCTCAAAGGAGTAGGGCCCTGGCCCCAAATACCGGAGGTGGTGCATTCAAACCCAGCCCTGGCCAAAACTGCAAAAAAAAAAAAAAAAGAAAGAAAGAAAGAAAATAGGCTGGGTACACTGCCTCACACCTGTAATTCTAGCATTCTGGGAGGCTAAGGCAGATGGATTCCTTGAGCTCAGGAGTTCCATACCAGCCTGACCAAAAGTGAAACCCTATCTCTACCAAAAAACAGGAAAACTAGCCAGGTATGGTGGACACCTGTAGCCCCAGTTACTCGGCAGGAGGCTGAGGCAGGAGGATCACCTCAACCCATGTGATTGAGGCTGCTGTGAGATAAGATGACACCAGGGTACTCTATCCAAAGCAACAGAGTGAGACTGTCTCAGGAAAAAAAAAAAAAAGAAAGAAAGAAAGAAAAGAAAAGAAAAACAAAGGAAAATAGTCAAAAATGGTGACTCAAACCAGCCAAACCAAATTAATTCAGGTCAGAAATTGCCCCATACCTTTCAGATTTTATGATTTTAAGTTCCAGACCATCCTATGTCTCTCTGCTAACAGATCACAGCCAACCTGCAGTAGCCAACTTAGAAATCAGACTTCCCACAGCACCAAACACCTTGACCGTAGCCATCAGCTTGAAAGTAAATGAAAGAATTCTCCAAGAACAACAGACCTCCCACAAAAACACCACGTCCTTTAGTGGAGAAGTCAATTGCCCCCTTTCAGTTCTATTCGATTAGTTTTGCCCATTTGGTGAGGCAGAAAAGTGGCCCGGGAGGGTAGCGACAGCACCAGCAGGACGGGCTGGGACAAGGCCCCGAGGGGCACATAAGCCAGAGGAGGGAACCAGGGAGCCAACGAGTGTCTCAGTTTCCCTGGGGTGGGATTTCACGGTTAACCTGAAATCTTATGATTTATGTTATTTGGGCAGACCTTCTTTCCTCATCATGGAAAAGCTAAATTACACACCACTATCTTTAGAAGAAGGGTGGTCAGCACCTTCACCTGTCACCGTATGGTTTATAACTGCAAAAGTACAAAAACTGACCAGAAGTACCTGTGCTGGTGTTCCGAATCCCAGAAAAGCAAGTCGAACATAAGTGAAATTTTTATATTGTTAGGGTGACCAACTGTCCTAGTTTGCCAGGACCGAGGAACTGCTGGGAGGCCAAGGTGCTCTGTTTAATCCCCAGGTGAGTCTGCTGGCTGGGAGGACACAGGTATGGACACAGGTGCTTCTTTGTGGTGGGAAAAGCACTCATGGTACCTAACTTGAGGCCCCAAGTCCCTGTCCTTAGTCTCCCTTTTCTCCTATGTCCATCCCCTGCAGTGATCACGGCTCCCTCCCCTTGGCCTCCTTGGGGCCCCTGCGTCAGATGGGTTGAAATGCAGGTGAAGTGCTGGATCCTCCTGTGGTTCATCTTCCTTCAGAAATTCTCCTCCCCATGACACCCTGGTCTTCTGGTGTCTTGTACTGAGAAAAAGCCCAGTCTATAGCTAAAGAGGGAAGAGGCGGCTTCACACAGGGACCTGGTTCACTGGGCACCTCCCTGCATGTTCCTGGGACCTTCAGAGAGGCCAGACACCCAGTGACATCCGTCCCAGACTCCTCTCCTGAAATTCTCCTAATCCTTAAAACGACTGCATAAAAACCAAACCAAACAAACAAAACACAGGCAAATCTTCCAGGAAACCTTAATCTCCACTCTATCATGGTGCTGAATAGTGTTTTTATCAATGTTTGGTTACACTGTTTGGTTACAATGTTTGTTTCAACTGTTTCCTAGCAGGTTGTCATGGACATCTCCAGCGCACACTTTTGGGAGTGAGTTACTAGAAGGAGCTCTGTTGCCCACTTTCCCACGAGCATTCATAAAATCTGTAACAAGGGAACTGCCTGGCCAAGGACATCACATCAGGGCCGGGAGCTGCTGATGACTTTGCCTTTGGGTCAACCTGTTTGGATAAAAATGTCACAGAAAAGTTATAACAAACCAAGGGGTTGGTTCTATCATCTGCTTTAATCTGCTATAGAGGAAACCTCAGGTAAAAGTCTCTCCAATGAGTGAAGCCTGGAGGAGAGACTTTGGCAGTTGCACCTCACCCCGGGAACATTCTCAGTTCCCGGCTCCAGATAGGTTGAAGAAATGCCCCTTTCCAATGTCAAAGAGATTGGATACAAGTTTACATTTTAGGAAAATGCCAGTGATAGTGGGCACAGTTTCAGTGGTACTCAGAAATGAGAATGTATCCAGAGGCTCCCGTCCCTCGGATGATCTGTTTCCAGAAATTAGGTTGGTTACAGAAATGCTAGAAAAATAAATCAGCTTTATTTTCTATATAAAGACCCCATGATGTAATTATCGCAGAATAACTGAGGCTTTTTAAGCCATCTGATGGTCTGGGCTGGTTATGCTGAGTTGGGCCTGGGCTAGGGGAGGTGGGGAAGTGGGTCTTTCTGGTTCCAGGGGTGCTGGAGGCTGCTGTCCCTCCAAGGAGCTTGTGAGCACAGCCGGCAGCCCTGGAGGCCCGGGCTCCCTCCCTACAGACTCACCACTGCACCCTTCCTGCTGTAGGTTATAAATGCGCATCCGGACCCCTCCTGCTGCCACCTGGCCCTGCCCTCCTCCCTGACCAGCCGCCTGGATCACAGGAGCGCTCACTCCCTGCTGCTCCCTGGCTCGGAGGCCACGTCTCCTGCAGGACACAGCGTTCACGGGAAAGGCTTTCATCCGATCTAGGTTGCAGGCCTATTTCGTAACATTAATTCTCTCCCTCTCCAGCAGCCACATCAATTCAGTACTTTATAAACTATTTCAGGGATCCGATTTATCAGGCCTGACAGGGCAGCACGCTGAAATAAACAGCGCGGCCGCAGCCCGGCGCGCGCCCTGGCTCCTATTCGTCATTATTTAATTCAAGGGCCTAAATTTCTCTGACGTTATTAATAGTAAGATGAATCACTGGAAAACTGCAGAATCTGTGACCAACGAGGCTGAAATAATCCATTTTGGGGAAACGTCCGTGCGGAATTGCTTCTCCAGTGGCCAGGCTCTGTCAGGCCCCGCGTGGGTGGATGCTGGGGGGCTGGGCAGGGAGCCCCCAGAAGCAGGAGGTGGATGTTGGGGGGCTGGGCAGGGAGCCCCCAGAAGCAGGAGGCTCCCTGGCAATTCTGACAATTCTCCTCCAAGCAACCCAGAGGGAGGCGGGGCACAAGT
Source organism: Nycticebus coucang (assembly GCF_027406575.1). NCBI lineage: Eukaryota > Metazoa > Chordata > Mammalia > Primates > Lorisidae > Nycticebus > Nycticebus coucang. The sequence goes on along the minus strand of NC_069799.1, from coordinate 67,287,183 downwards.
GCGGGCCGGGCCACAGGCCTGTCTCCTGCGTCTGTCACCAACTTTAAATGTACTAATTTAAGTTGTTTTGTACTTGATTAACTTTAACTTGTCTGGGTTTGCACTTGAGTGGGAACTAGACCTGGAAATCCGCTGGTTAGTTACAAGAACTGTATTAATTACCCCCTTTGCACCACGTTAGATGGCTCCCAGCTCTCATGATTCACAGGTTACATTTTGTTAAAGGAAAAGATTTCCCACTTCAAAAGAAAATTTTTCTTTTTAAAAAGAAATCATGAGAAAAAGAAAACTAAGAAGGAATTTCCTCATCTTTTGCAGTAAGATCCAGCAGAAGCAGGAAATAGTACAAGTGGGTTACCTCTGGGACAAGGTTAATGGTCTTCAGCAAAGCTACGGAATATAACAATAGAATAATTTCTCAAATAATGATGTATTTCTTTTTTAAGCCTAGCAGTCTCACCTTCAGGAAAAAAAAAAAAAAACCCTTTGAAGTGATTTTTAAATGTTAAAATTTTGTATTTGACCCAAGCATTATTGACTAGGATTAACGTCAAATCTTCCCAATCTTAAATATTTGATGGGAAAGAAAGTACTTGACTTTTCCCAGCCAACTGTCCCAGAAATACCATAAGGGCTATTTCTCACAATTAACTTCAACTAACCGGTCGAATGTGAGCCCGTGTTCTTAAGTTCTATTTTCTGAGAAGACAGACTATCTGGTTGGTGTGTTTTCCATAAGGAAGTCCATGCAGAGTTGGGTTGTTTTCTGTTTTCGTTTTTGTTTTTTTTCCCTTAAGCAACCCCCCCTGTTTTGCAGTTTATACTGGCACTGGGCTACTGGCAGTGAGAAAGCACTAAATTTGCCATTGTTACTAATCACAGTTCATCAAAAAGCAAACACCGACACCCAGGTAACAAATTCCCAACTGTGTTTATGGATGACAGTCAGAGTCACCAAGGCTGGTGTGTGCCTTGTCTGACATTTCTTGTCACCTTTGTCCCAGGGGACTGAGCAGAGGAGAGGGCAGAGGGCACATGCACCTCTCTGGCTGCCACAACTAACCAGCTTTGGCATGAACTTTGGCACTGTGGTTAGAACCTATGGAGAAGAATTACCACTGGCATCGGCAAGAAGGCTCTGGGTGGTGTCAGGAAAACCACAGATGCGTCCTGGTGGTGAAAGGCTCACACGTCCTCTTAAATTTCCCCCACTGGGCTTCCTTCCTGCCCCCCATTTTATGTACCTAAACTCGGTGTGGCAAACTGCCAAATTTCTCCACATCTTCACTTTTCCCAGAGGGCCCTCCCCTCGGGCCAGGGTGTCCCAGGCGTCCTTGGAAATCCTCCTCTGCATCTGTGCTCTGCCCTTCACACCAGGCCTGCCCGGGCTGGGCCACCGAGGATGAGCCCTCGAGGACCCATCACTCAATCATTGTTCAGCCCACACTCAGACGGGCGGCTAAGCCCACCTGGGACCACAGCCACATCCAACCCAGAGCAGTCCCGGTGGCCAAGAGACACACACCCGGGGAGCTGATTTCAACACACCACATTTCAGCTTGGTTGTTGAATATTATTGTAGCAAGAGAGAACAGAGACACTCAGCTCTAATGCTGCCCTCTCTGTTTCATGCCCAGTATGATCATCTCTCCTTTCCCTTCAGTGTGTGCATCAGTTACAAAGACTCTCTGTGTAACAAACATGCCCCAAATCTCAATGGCTCACAAGGAACATGTTTTTCTTTTTTTTTTGGCCGGGGGCAGGTTTGAACCCACCACCTCCAGTATATGAGGCTGGTGCCCTACTCCTTTGAGAAATAGGCACCGCCCAGGAACATATTTTTCTTATGTTAATCAGTGCTGCAGGCTGGCTGGGGCTCTGAGCCAGGCGCACCTCCTGCAGGCTGGCCACATGGCTGCCTTGCATTCTAGAGCTTGCCCCAGGGGTGCAGTGTCCTTGTGAGAGAGACTAGGAGCCTGAGGCTGAGCTGGGCCTTGAGGTCACATGGCCAGTTCTGCTCCTGTGGGAACCTTTCCGAGCAAGTCACATAGCCAACCCTGTTATTGGGGTTTGTGGCCAAGGATGGGGACAGATATTCTGGGGAAGGGAACAAAACATTGTGAATAATACTGAAGTCCACTTGGTATGGCAATGCGTCTCCCAGGCAGTAGGAAGGATCCTTGAGCTCCTTCTGATACATGTGGGCCAGCAGGAATTGGGCCACAGCAGTGAATTATGCACCCTTGGGGAAGTGGCGGGGGAGCTGACCATTGCCCCTTCCGCTGCCATCAAGGACAGCAGATGCCCTGTACCTTGCAGGGATTACAGAAGCAGAAATCCAATCTCTTCTAAGAATGTGAATTGCTATGGCACTGTGTGTCTGAATTTAGTGCAAATAATTCCCCTTGAAAGGGAAGGTAACTGAGAAATTTATACTCAGAAAAGCAGAGGAACTTGTAATAGAAGGGGCTTGCTTGAAACACACAGGGTCTTGCTTGGGTGACCCAGAAAGCACAGTTGGGCAATTATTTGCTGTTCTCTCGGCTGTTCTGAATTCTCTGCCTCCTAATGCTCATAGGATCACCCTCCGTGGCCTGGGTCTTGGGCCCAGCATCTCTGTCCTACCCTGGTGTTTGGTTACTGGCCACACAAAAGTTGTGTAGTTTCCTGAAGTCCAAGAAATATCATTCATTGCCCCTGAGTCTGGGAAGCTGAATAAGAGACCCCAGCTATGAGAGACGCTTTATGAAAACAGGGGTAACCACAGTACTGTCCCCTGTCCCTGTCTTGTTAGGGTTCAGATGCTGTCGTAGAAGCACAGAGGAACAGGCACATGGGGTCATGCTGTATTGCTGGGAAACAGAGATTCACAGTGATGTCACCCACAGGGTCACTCCAGTGTTGTCATGGAAACAGAGATTCACAGTGATGTCACCCACAGGATCACTCCAGTGTTGTCATGGAAACAGAGATTCACAGTGATGTCACCCACAGGGTCACTCCAGTGTTGTCATGGAAACAGAGATTCACAGTGATGTCACCCACAGGATCACTGCAGCGTTGTCATGGAAACAGAGATTCACAGTGATGTCACTCACAGGGTCACTGCAGAGTTGTCATGGAAACAGAGATTCACAGTGATGTCTCGCACAGGATCACTCCAGTGTTGTCATGGAAACAGAGATTCACAGTGATGTCACCCACAGGATCACTGCAGCGTTGTCATGGAAACAGAGATTCACAGTGATGTCACTCACAGGGTCACTGCAGAGTTGTCATGGAAACAGAGATTCACAGTGATGTCACCCACAGGGTCACTCCAGTGTTGTCATGGAAACAGAGATTCACAGTGATGTCACCCACAGGATCACTCCAGTGTTGTCATGGAAACAGAGATTCACAGTGATGTCACCCACAGGATCACTCCAGTGTTGTCATGGAAACAGAGATTCACAGTGATGTCACCCACAGGATCACTGCAGCGTTGTCATGGAAACAGAGATTCACAGTGATGTCACTCACAGGGTCACTGCAGAGTTGTCATGGAAACAGAGATTCACAGTGATGTCACCCACAGGATCACTGCAGAGTTGTCATGGAAACAGAGATTCACAGTGATGTCACCCACAGGATCACTGCAGCGTTGTCATGGAAACAGAGATTCACAGTGATGTCACCCACAGGATCACTGCAGCGTTGTCATGGAAACAGAGATTCACAGTGATGTCACTCACAGGGTCACTGCAGAGTTGCCATGGAAACAGAGATTTGCACCGATGTCACACACAAGAGGGTCTCTCTCATATTTAGAACTTTCCTTATGTTGAGGGAATAGGGATGATTTTTAGACACTTAAATGGCCAAATCTACATTCTCCAACATTTCCCCTGCTCTTCTCAACTCATTCACCACTGTGTCTAGGACAATTTGACTTGTATTTGTCAAAGTTTGAATGAATACTGAATCAAAATAAATACAAAATCAAAGTAGTCATTTCATATATTATTGCTAGATGTACTGTTTTCTCAAGTGAAAATAAAAAATACCTATTTAGAAAAATACTATACACATTTATAGCATAATGTCCCAATCCCTTTGTTTATTCATGTAACAAGCAAATTCCAATTATTCTTTCTCCATATATTCAGGATCTTAATTGATGATGTGAATTTTTAAAGACCAATCAGAAAATGAGAGGTGTACTTAGAACCGTATGTATTTAAGATCTCCAACAATAACACATATTTCAATTAATTTACTTTATGAATGATTTTTCTAATAATTACCAGTCTACCTATGTATTTAAAGCTAGAAATAATAAAACTCATCAAGAAAAGAGAAATAGTTCTCAATTCTCTCTAAACTCTTCTGTGATGGCAAGTAGCCAGGGAGGCACCACCTCTTGAATTAAGATGAGGCTCTCACACGCATACAACATGCGGTATGAAATACGTTACATTGTATGTACTTAGAAACAATGTGCAAAAGCAGATTTTTATGATTTTTAAATTGATAGTATTAAAACTTAGTTTCTAAATAAGCATGTATTACATAAATTTCTCTCAATTTTATTTTTATTTGAAAAAGTGCACATCTTTATCACCAAAATAGGGCCAAATATGTAATAAGATCACTCCTCTCTCTCTCTCTCTATATATATATATATATATAATTTTTCCTTTTTTGCATTTTATGGTGAGTTTCTAATCACCTGGAGCCCAGGTATCCAGACGCTGAGCTCTGCTGCCTGGGTTTGGACATTTCACTTCTCATTAGCACTGTCTCGGGAAGCGGGGGAGCCGGGAACCAAGGGAGAGACAGGAGGTAAAACTCCAAGCAACCCATTTACTACTCATTAGCTGCTCTGATGGAAGAGCTGATGGAAAGGGACGTCATAACTGTTAATTCAGGTGGGATTTGAATGGTGTCTGTGGAATTCACATTTGTGTGCTTTCCTGCACCTGTAATACAGGACACCTAGCCTTGATTGTAATCATTCTCATCCACTTTGTATTTTACTATCTTGGAATCTAGATAATCAACAGTTTCAGCTCCACTGAAACTTTCTCAAGGTTTAATAAAAAGGTCTATTAAGAAAAAGAATAATATGATCAATTGTAAGACTGTTTTAAGCCATTAATGAAGAACATAAAGACATGAAGCATTGGTATATACCAACTCTGAATGCATCGTATTATTTTACTAAGTTGATACTATAGAGACTTATCCCAGCTAATAGAATATCACAGCCCCTTACCTGAAATTCCAAAGTCCAGAAAGTTTGAAACCCAACATTTGTTTTTCTTAACTCATTTGGTGGCAGCCCCTGGTTTCATCTGAAATAAAGTACATTTATGTGCTGTGCAATGATGCTTTGGTAAACCACAGACCATGTATAGGACGGAGGTTCCGTAAGATTAAAGATTTTTGCTGGACATTTTAATATGTTTAGCTACACAAATACTAACCTTTTTTATAGCTGCCTGCAGTACTTGGTGCAGTGACCTGTGTTCTGGTTTGCAGCGTGGGTGCGTTAGCTCACCGAGCAGCCTAGGCCAGTCCCTGGCGTCACAGCCCAGCTCTGTGTAAGCACGGTCTACGCGTTTGCACAACAGTGAAATCGCCTAATGAAGGGTTTCCCAGAGTGTGACATCAGCACATGACTCAGGACCTAATGGTGAAACCTGACCTGAGCCAGTCTAAGGCTGTTTAAAGTTTTTATCGCTCCTTTCATGAGATTCTTCATGGTTTTCTCATATCAGATCTCAATATACAGCTGATTCAGGTCATTCTGGGCGATGTTGTCCAGTAAAGTCACTGTGAACACTGAATTGGCAAACACAGGCTCCTGGGGAAGTGCAGGGTTGGGTTCCTGGAAGCCTCTGATCACAACACTGCAATTTCATTATTTTTATATTCCCTAAGGTTGTAGGTTATTTAAATGCAAGAAACACCTTGTGTGATGGACCTGCAATCTTCAAAGATCCTAAATGGTCACCTACAAGTGGCAGAGTCTGCCTTCCGTGTGCACCCCGTCAAAGTGAGTCCTAAGTGTGCCAGTTTAACTCAGCTCAACTTGGCTCTGCTCTGGAGTTCTTGGATGTGGCATGTTTGGCTCATAGGATTCAGAATATGGAACCCAGGCCAAGAGTTCACATACAGGAAAATGCTCCAGGTCACACGCTGTATATGTGTTTAACCTTCAGCAGTAGCCCGTTCTCTGGGAAGAATTTTAGCCTCTAAAGCAAGACCAGCAGCACCAAAGTCGCAGGGAGAGTCACTGTGCTCAGAGCCACACAGCAGACCTCTGATGACTCTCAGTGACACTGGGGGTGGCAGATGCACCAAAATCAGCCTATGTTTAAGACAAATAAGCTGAATACTCACAGCCTTGGACGTCACCCATCATAAGAATAAAGCAAATAGAAAACTGGCCTGAATCCCTCACCTGGCCTCACTACTGGGACCGATTTTAGAACAATTGACTTTACTTGATTTCTGGATCAGAAATTTGTGTAATATTTTTCTTCATTAAAGGCTCTTGAAATATGTAAAAAGTGTATGGGAGAAATAAATAAAAACATTGTTGAAGTATTCCTTCCAAATCTTTATTTAAACCAAGGTGCAGATATGGGGGAAATTGTATGGTCATACTTTATATATAATTTTGTCTCATTTTTTCACATAATTTTATGGCACACGCATTCCTATGTCAAATACTACCTGCTTGGGGGTAACAGGCAATTATTACAGAATTGTAGTATGAGTTCATTTGATGGTTCCATTACTTGTCATCAAGCTGCTGCATTATTTATTACATGGTTACCTGACATTTTAGTTGGTTCCAAACGTGCTTCTTTTTCATTGATTCTGTCTTCTCTATTCATGCTTATTTCTCCTAAAGCATATTTCCTGGCTGAATCCCTGAATGAAAGAGAATGTCATGGGTACGGCTGAGTCTGTCTCTATCTAGTTCTCAGTGCACGTGAGCGGAACTTTCTCAGAGAAAGTTCAAGCTGTGAGAAGGAGCTGCACCTGCTCAGGACAGCATGTAGGAGGATCCCGCCCAGCCCAGTGTTCATCAGATGCCTCTCTTCACACCATCTAGAGGGCTGGGATTAATACTCCATCCTGGCAGAATCATTTCCTTGCCAACACCCCACCCCAACCCCTGCTCCCTACCAGACTGTCACCAGCACAGTGAGGCTGTCAGTGGCTGAGACCCTGGACCCCACCAGCACTCCTCACCTATGCCAGGCATGGCCTGGTCTCTTCTCTTGTCAAACCCAGGAGGCAGTAGTGGGTTCCTACAGTAAACAGGGCTGATCCTTTGTAAAGCTGTGATTGAACCAGACGTGCAGAGCTGGGACCTCCTCCAGGTGATGGGGTGTACTCCCAACTAGAAGCTGAGCTAGAGAAGACGGATCAGCTGGTCAGCACCTGTGGCCTCCGTGCTGGACCCACACCAGAGGGCAGGCAGCCCAAGTCCATGCTAGTTCCACTTTCTCTACCACAACAGCCCTCATTCCTGCTGACCTGTGTGCACGCACACACGTGCACACTCACACCTGCACTCGGACTCCCTATGCCTGTGGTCCCGGGGATGGCCTGGCTGCCCCTGCTGTGAGCACTGCTCCCTTCCCGCAGCTTGCAGCCCCGTGTCCTGCCGTCCATCTCCTTCATGTCAGCAGTTAATAGTGTGTTGTGAGTTGTTCACTAAATGCCCCTCTGGCTTATCACTGTGGCTGGGCTGCAATCTCCCAGATCAGACATGGCCCAGCACTGCCATGAGCTCTGGGCAGGTGGGAGATTAAGCTCCCTGCAGAGGCAACCGCTGTGGCCCTGTTTTTCGGCTGGTCAAAGACTCAGTCTGGATAGAGGAAACTTTCTTTCTTTTTCTCCCTTTGCCCAGAGGAAGACCGTCTGCAGGAGAAAGGAGCCCACCCTGTCCTCTCTCAGCCGTGGAGACCCGCTGTCCCCAGGCAGGCCCAGTCCAGCCTTTCCCCACCGGGACTCCCAAAGGTTGAGACCATGGGGCCAGTGGGTGGTTCAGCCCATTTACTGTGACTTTGCCGATTAGTCTTTTCTGTTTGGGGGTGAAACATGCAGATGCTTGCTCAGCTAACAACCCACCTTCTTTCGGGCTTTATCATATAAAAGTAATATTTTGGTTTGTTCCTGGCTGACTCCTGTCTCTCAATCGGTTCTTAAATCAGGTACTAAAAGAAGCCTGTTGTTAACGGGACCCTTCCAACCTGTGAGACAACACCCCTGTCAGTTCTTGGTCCCCGTCTCCTTGACAACACTGCCCTCCAAGACTACACCCCAGACCCGGGAGGCACAGTCTGGAATGGTGCATGGACCTCCCTCCTGCAGGGAACAGGGGAGGGAGTGGCCTGTGCCCGACCCCCACAGCAAGAGCAGGGCATGGGGACCCTAGGGTGGCCCTTGGAGTGCTCTGGTGAGGAAGGGCCTCCCCTGCTGGGAGGTGGGGTCCTCGGCCACCACGGCTCCTTGAAGGTTGTCTGCACAGGAAAATCACCCACAAGACAGCCCCACTGCCCCTCCTGTGGGGAGGCTGATGTGCTGGAGAGAAGGACGAGGAGAACAGACATGAGGCCAGCACGTCTCACCTTCCCAGCCCTCCCCAGGGCACCTCAGCATTAGGGGCCAAGGACTAAGGTCAAGAGAACCTCCATGCTGGAAACACCGAGGCAGGAGCTCGGGGAAACTCACCCCGAAATATATTTCCCCAGATGAGTGATGCTCTTTTTCCATTTTCTAGATAAAAAAATCCCAGAAGCATCTCCAAGAATAGGGCTAATGATTTGAAAGAAAGGCGTGCAGGAAATTTAAAACAATGATTACACTTAACATTGGAAAGCGGCTGCTATTTTGTGCATTGAGATTCTCATGGTGTGAGAATTTTCTCTGCATATTTTGTCTAAATAAAGCACACATGGGTGTGATCAACCATTCCAACAAGGACGAGCACTCAGATTTCTCATTTGAAGAATAAGCTTTTAGACATGTTTCTAAATGCATAATTTTATGGCTGGTAAATAATCCACATTTTTTGTATGTCCCTTAAATAATTTGCATAATCCACCTTTTTGAAATATTGTAAATACGCATTTATATGATAAAGTGTGATTAGACAGTAGTGTCAACTCGTACATTTCCATGAAAAATGTTTTCTTCTTTAACAAAAAATGCACAAGAAAAACAAAGGAAATTTACATAATTTTTATTTCCCATTTGTGCATTTTAACTTAATCAACACATTTATTCCGAAATATAATCAGCTGATGACACACACAAAAATCACAATCACTTAGGGAAAAAAATAACAATGTATGCATGCATGTAATAGTCAGTGCTAACCCCTCAGTGATGGCCTCTGTCTGGTATCATTGAACTGCTTCTATGAGGAAAGGAGAAGGTCAAAGGCGAGAGGTCTGCGTCACTGGGATTTAGTGTCCCATCCAGGTATTGTTGATCGTGATCACTGTCACTAGGAGAGCAGAGGGATTAAGAGGTACAAATAAGCAAAGAAGGGTTAAATGAAGGAATGTTTTATTGTTACTTTGCTCACAAGTAGAGCATTTCTAGGTGGGGGAGAAGGAGCCTGATGGGAAGGGACAGTGGGAGTCCACAGCTTCCTGATTCTTTCTGGGGAAATTACCCATTTCTCTCACATGAATTCTAACAGAACATCCCACAGGTGGGCTATTTTCCCTGGCCTAAACAGGTGGCTGCCTCGTAGGCCCACGTGAGACCAGCTGGATGCTTCTCCCTGGCCCTGAGATTTGGGAGCAGAGAAACAGAGGGGTTCATAGAGCAATGGTTCACCTGAAGTCCACACCTGGAGGGACTGTTCCTGCTGCTACTGACTTCCCACCCATGTTCACAGCTGGGCTTCCTGCTGGGTTTCCACCCATGTTCACATCCGGACCTCCTAATGAGGTTTCCACCCATGTTCACAGCTGGGCCTCCTGCTGGGGTTTCCACCCATGTTCACAGCTGGGCTTCCTGCTGGGGTTTCCACCCATGTTCACAGCTGGGCCTCCTGCTGGGGTTTCCACCCATGTTCACAGCTGGGCCTCCTGCTGGGGTTTCCACCCATGTTCACAGCTGGGCTTCCTGCTGGGTTTCCACCCATGTTCACATCCGGACCTCCTAATGGGGTTTCCACCCATGTTCACAGCTGGGCCTCCTGCTGGGGTTTCCACTCATGTTCACACCTGGGCCTCCTGCTGGGTTTCCACCCATGTTCACATCCGGACCTCCTAATGGGGTTTCCACCCATGTTCACATCCGGACCTCCTAATGGGGTTTCCACCCATGTTCACACCTGGGCCTCCTACTTGAGTTTTCACCTGTGTTCATATCTGGACCTCCCACCACTTTCCCCATTCTCAGTTCCTCCCATTTAATCCCTTCGAGGCAGGCACAGCTGGGTTCTGGTCCTTTGGCGTAAAGCACTGCAGCTGCACTGTCTCAGCTCTCCACCAGCCCCTCACTCACTGGGAACTGCTGCCCTTACTGGACCCCTCTGATGGTGTCTGTCACCTCTAGTCTGCATTATGCCCAATGACTAGAGTGACGAGAGATCCTGGTGTCTCTGGAGTAACCCCTGTCATCCCAGTTCCTGGCTTCATTCTCAAGGAACCTTGGTTTCCATGATCAGCTGCACGCTCACCTGCACACGCTGGATGGAGCCAGCTGCCCCTTTCCATGTGTGCTGGACCCCACCTGGCCTAGTTCTCCTGGCCAGGTGTGAAGTGCCAATGGGATTGAAGCCCCATGACCCTTCTGGCCAGAGGAGTATTGTGCTGCTTCAACATGCTGGGCAGTCTTCTAGCCCCTGAAAAAAGAGATGATGAGACAGGGGCAGGAACCACCCTCCCGGGGTCAGGATCCAGCAGGCTTGTAAACAGAAAGTCAAAGTGTGGCTCAGCAAGAGCTCCTGAGCAGGCTTGGAGCTGTGTGTGAATTCTGTAGGGACCAGCAATACAGTAAAGGGTGAGACACATGAGATGCAGGTACCCTCCCAGGAGGCAGCGCGGCTGGAGTCGGCAGGGACCCTCCCGGAGGCAGCGCGGTAGGAGTTGGCAGATGCAAATGGCCCCATGTTGCAAGGAAGAGCTATGGGTGAACTTTGGGGTGCTGTGAAATGTCTCTCTTCCTTGAGTTTTGGACAATATGAGCATGTACACAGCTATGATCTAATGAAAAAAGAGTAAAAAAAAAAAAAAAGAATGACGTGATTGCCCAGGTCTGATCTATGTCTAGATAGAAGAAGGTGCTGATATCTCAGTGAAAGAATCATGGCTAGTTCTGAATGAGTTGAAGGAAAATAAAGGTCAGTTTCAAAAAGAGGTTGGAAAAGCAGAGATGCTTCTAAGGCCCTGCACCTGCAGGGCATTAAGGGGGCTGCAGTTAGGGGCACATGCCCCTTGCTTAAAAGCTCACTGGCCCCCCAAACGCTGTAGGGGCAAATTCACCATCCCAAAAGACGGAAAAATGACACACCTTTTAAAAACACAATAGAACATGGAATCAACTGCAGATGAGGTAGGACAATTAAGTTGCAAATTCATCCTAGAAAAAGTGCTACATACCTCACTGCTCAATACCGCTGCAGCCACCTTTGAGGCACTCCCCTTGGGAAGCTATGCACTTACGCTAGCACCTAGTCTACCCTTCAAAGTAATTTTGGGATGCTTTTTTCTGGAATGACCAAATTACAAGACATATGACCCAGTTAGTTCCATTCGTTCTGAAACCATGCAAGCCCCGTAAGTGTCATCGATACAGAAGTTTTAACAAGCATTGTCAAATGCCCAGCATCCGAGGGCAAGAGTGACTTGCTCTCCCCAGGAGTGTGAGTCCCTCCCCCGTCTCGTCTTCCAACACTCCCCTCCTCTGCTCAGAAGGTTAGCCAAGACGACATCTCCTACATCAAACAAGGTGGGTGTTTGTGCCCTAAATGACTTTTTTTCTTTGTCTAAAAATGAGCTATTTACTTAATTCTTATTGGTTGAGTTTTAATCCACTATCCCATCATCAGTTGGGTGTTTTGCAAAGAATAATAGCTACTAGTTATTGATCACATATGCTGTTGCCCACAAAATGTATACATTATCATCACTCTTAAAATGGTACCACTGTCAACACTTTATGGGGTGGCTCAACAAGATTAAACAGGTTCCCCAAGTTGCAGGGATGGAAAGTGACGACCCTGTGTTTAAACCGGGTTTGCCTTTCCCCAGAGCAATTGTTTTCCTACAAAATACAGGCGTGCCAAGACCTGGTGAAATAGAAGGGGACAGGACGTGGAGGTCACAGCATTGTCAGTAACCGTGGTCCAGAAGAGAGGAGGAGCCGCGTCTGTGGAGCTGTGATGTCCGATCACAATTAGAAATTTTCAACGATAGCGTCTAAATTTACAGCAAACCTGTGTTCACAGCACAAGTGAAAATACGTCAAGGTGAGTGGGCTTTTGGCAAGTAAATGTGACATGATATTTATGTGCTAATTTTTCAAAATAAATTATCATAAGTGCTAGGTTTAGGATATATAGAAAAAACATTGCTGTGAGACAATCAATCTCTTGATTTAGCAAACAAATTGGATTTCTTTCCAGTCATCTAGATATTTAAGGTCAAGGAGATGGATTTCATATCATGTCCTGGTCATTAATAAATCCTGGCTTGACCTCATGATAAGATACTGCTCTGGACTTAATTAGATCCACACACCTCCCCTTGTGATGAGAAACACAAAGGCAAGAATCCTCATTTTCCCAAATTACAGGGTTGCATTATTTCAAACTATGAATATCCTGAACAGCCTACTGATTATTTTGCCAGATGTATTATCAGGAAGAAGGCTTGAAATAAAAATTTCAAAAACCTAAAAAAAAAAAAAAATTAGTTTTTATAAGTTGTCCAAGTTATAATAGAGTGCTACTCATTTTATAAAGGTAATGTACATTCATTTTAAAATCCTGACAGTATCCAAAAGTATCAAGAAGAAAATAGAAATCATTGCAAATATCACCGCTGCTCCCTGCTCAGCAGTAATAACTATTATTATTTTGCCCCATGTTTCTCTTGTCAGCTCCTTGGTTGTATATATACCCACAGTTTAGGGATGTGGGTAATGCAGTGGACGATATCTTATAACATGCTTTATTGCACACACAATCCGCCCAGGAGTGCCTGTCTCTGCAGGGAGACCTCAGAAAATTCTCCAAGGAGAATATTGTTCTGGGCTGATGTGTTTCCTGTGCTCACCTCAGGCAGTCCCAGAATCTCCTTCACTTCCTGCTCCTAAGAGGGGGGCCCTGCACTCCCGCATCCTGCTCGGGACCCCTCAGATTCCAGTTGGAGGTGGACACTGCTGCAGCCTCAGGGTATACATGTGGTGCCAAGCTGCACTGCACCCTGGTGGTGGGGTAGTTGTTTCAGTGGGGTGTGGAAGGCCTGGTTCCTGGGGAGGCTCGGTGTAGACACAGCGCTCAGTGTAGGTGACACAACACAGGGTGGGGCAGGGCTGCGTCTGCAGTGAGGGCTCATCACCGCACGTGTGGCATCACTCAGGGAGGCCCCGCAAAACCCATAGGAGAAGTTCCTGGGTGGCCGCGGTGGCTCTTCAGCCTGCATGGTAATTAGTTTGTATTTCCTGGACTTTTTAAACCACCCAGCCAAAAGCATCTTGACTGCTATTGAGTCAGTAAACATTCCTTTGTCTATAAGTAAGGCAAACCTTCGCTCAGACAAGGAGGGTTTGTCCCCAGAGCCAGGGACAGGCTGCCTCTCCATGTGGTCAGCAGCTCTCACCACCCTCCAGGCACTTTGTGGCTGCGTCTTCAAGCCTGAGTGGCCAAAAGCCTTCCAGGATCACACGCAGACAAGGCAGGCACGTGACTTCTACCTCTCCTGGGATTTCCATATTTGGGTCTTTCATTCCCAGCTCTCCTTGTCCTAACTGAGGACAAAGAGGCATTCTTGTTGGTTCAGAGCAATTGGAGACAAGGTTTGCCCTCCCTGAATTATAAGCACAGATGCTGAAACAAAGCCCAGGCCCCACAAGGCAAAGGCAGAGGAGGCCAGGCGTGACCCCGGCCGCCTGTGTCCCTGACAGGTGTGTGAGTCAGGAAGGGGCCCCTCTCCCCTCCTCATTCCTCGTTCTGCCTGCCAGGCTCCTGCTCCTGTCCTGTCCTGTCATCCCGCCTTGATTAATTACCCTCCTGCATGCATTCTTGTAGGCCTCTGCATTCTTCCCGGATCATTAGAAAGATCACTCATGCAGCCATGTATTATACATGAACGCCTGCACGCTCACGCTGTGGCCTCTGGTTAGGTGGCAGCTTCACACACACAGGCTCATTTGATTTACACGATAGCCCTGAGAGGCAAATGGGGTGTGCACTGCAGTATACCTTTTAAAGTCGGGCATGCAAAATAAACCTTGACAAAGAACAGCAAGGTGGCTGCTCTGCCAGGGGCACACCGCTCACCTCCCATCCCAGCCAAGGTCTCCGACCCAGATTCCAGAGCCAGTTTCCTCCAGCCTCCCCACACGGCCACAGAAACCTTCCCCTTCACAGCAGACAGGAGCTTGAGAGACACAGAAGTCTGAAACACCCGGAATGTTCCTTAACTTTCAGAAACCAACTATGCAAATATAAAAACCACGTATCAAACATCTTATACTATCCCTCGGCCAAGATTACTCAAGAGGTGGATGTGCATTACAGCCACAATTTATTTAAAAAAAAAAATCATAGAGTTGCAGTAACGTGGAAAAGCCCCAGGGAGGGAGAGCGCCTCTGGTGGTAGGAGGGTTTTCCTACTCCCTGGGAGCTATGTCTGCTTGTCCTTTATGTAAACAGTTGGAAGACTGACTTTCAGCCAGCTGCCAATCTTTAACCCAGAAAATTAAATAAGCACACCTCTCTCGTTTCAAATGCCTCACAATTTCAGAAATTACATGTATTATCTTAAATTGTGTATACACAATTACCATAAGTCAGTGAGATCTGGGCCAACGTCTTCTGAAGTCAAAACCACGGGGGGAATTACATCATTTTGGTAGCTGTCATTTTAGCAGACTATTTTATCAGGAAAACAGTGAAATGATAGATGTCATTTCATTACTATTTCGACATATGTATTTTCCTATTGATTCTGTCGCAAAGAAAAAGAAAAGGTAATATTTTCTAAAGAAAAAGATTATAAAGATCAGGTGAAGTCTATGGAATAATGAACTCTGGTCTGCCACATCTCCACCTCTCCTGGGCCACACCGGCCACGGCTGCCCTCTGTGATTAGAGGTGGCATTAACACAATAAACATAATTTCATCAGTTTCATTTTTCTTACATTCAGGCCCTGCTGGAGAGCATTGGAAGCATTTTGAAAGAATGAGAACTTCTTTGAAATCTTTTCAGTTACAAATCAGAAATTTTTTTTCATTTATAATGCTTCGTTATTTGCCTTATACTTATACTTTTCCAAGTAATATTTTTTCCTATAGCTCCAAGTTTGATACACACACACACACACACACATACTTATTAGATATCAGGGATATGGGTATATTTATTATAAAGCCCACTGATCTAGTTTAGATGACCTCTTTCCATGTTAGAAAAGGTGGTCAGGGCACATAGCACAGTGGTTAAGTTCATGGGCTCTGAGGCCAGACAGTTTCATTCTAATCCCTCTCACCAGGTAGGAGCTGTGTGACCCAGGGCAGTCACTCAACCACTCTGTGCCCCAGTTCATCTTAGGCAATGTGGAGTCATAATGGCACCCACGTGCAGGGCTGTTGTGGGCAATGGTGAGATGATGTCTGGAGAGCTCAGGTCTATGCCTGGCGGGCATACAGTAAGTATTACCCGTATTTGCCTAATAAGCACACAAATAAATGATCCGATTGTGGATATAATCACTGCAGCCCTGAGAACATAGCTGTCTGCTGTTGGCTCTTTCTATCAGGCCCCCAAGTTCTTCTGAGAATCAAACTCTGATTGTTAACAGGTCAACGATACTTTGATGATCAAAAGTCAAGGTGGTCAGGATAGGTCTCTCTCTCTTTCTATCTCGCCAGGTTACAACATAATGAATCACATGGAGAAAGAGTCCTCTGGAAGACTTCTGAAGATGAGCTGTACAGAAGTCTTCCCTAAAATCACAACCTTGAAATAAATTTTAACTCTTCTCTACCCCATTTTCCTGTTTCTAGTAGTCTGAGGAAAGAGAAAGACAGAGAGAGAAGAAACAATTTCTCTACCACATGAAAAACTCAAAATGTGAAGTAGGAGTTCAAAGAAAATAATTTCAGAAGGGAAGAATGTACTATTTGCCTAGTTTGATATAACGTGTAGTGAACACAGGGAAGTACTTGTTCTCAGAGCAGAAGGATGTTGGGGCGAGGACTTAGATACGCTCAAGGGAATTTTAAAACTGCTCACCAATGGTAGAGCCATGCTGGGGATATAAGTGATTAACAGCAATCATGTTTAATAAAACATACCAGATTGACACTGATGACATTTCAGGAGTTATAATCCTGAGTTCAATGTGCTGTCAGTAAGATGTAGCAGAGGAACCCCATTCAATCCCACATAAACGGTAGAGACAGAAAGAAGCTGACTGGCTTTGACATGTCCCAGAAGTAACGTTCCCTGATATGACCAGTATCCCGTTCTAGCGTGCAACTGCTTCCTCTCTTTTTCAATCGTGAGAAGCAGACAGACCCATGGACACAGCGCAATTATTGCATGCATGTTCCTAGCTCAGATTGTGTTGTCAGGGGAGAAAAAGAAATAACCAGAAATCTTGCGCCAATCGATCAGAAAAGATTTACAGACGTCCTCAGAATTAGGAGACACTCTAATAACTTGCCATAGCTCGAAATTAATACGCACAGTAATCAGTGTGTACTGACTGAGATTTATGCTGAGGACCATAAACAATAAGGAAAGGAGTGAAATCATACAACACAAATGGCTTCATCATTCACATCAGTGAAATACATGTCGTAAGACTTTCTTAAACATTTTGAACCACCCTAAAACGTGTTCCTCTCTCTCCTATTCCTAAGCCCCACAGCAGATACCATCCCTGCTCAGATTAATCCTTTCAGGGTGTAAAGGATTGTGCTGAGTGGAGCCCTGCTGGCCGATAAATTAGCAAAGATCTCAAATACCTGAATCTCAGCAAAAAGCAAATATCTAGATGACTAGACTGGAAACTGAGTTGGCAAATATCTAGACGACTCCGTATGACTTCTGTGCATGCGGACGTGACGGGGAGACAGAGGGCTGCAGGGACTTTGCTCTAAGTGGGACAAGGTGAGGGAAGAGACAATTAATTACCTGTGGGGTGAAAGCTCCCTTGTTCACGTCAGCCTGTTTCATGTAGTTATGAACAAACTGACCAGACAGGAATCACCAAGAAGAAATTAAACACATTTAAACTTCAAAAGTGATGACTGTCAAAACCAACTTGCCCCTCACCTTTGCTGAAGGAGACCATACATTACAATAAAAACATCCAGGGCAGGTTCCTCTAAGTCCTGTAGGTGTGAAACGCCTTCCCTTTTCCACCTTTTCCTCGGGTACAGACTGGGGATAAAGGCGGCGTGCCGAGCTTATTTCTGATTAGGAGGCCTCTTGACAGCAACCGTGGGTGAGAGACAGGGTGTGTTTGCTTTCGTTCTTCCCATCAGGGGTTAAAAATCATGCTGCTCAAAGCAGAAAGTTACATAACTAGACAACATCCTCTAAATGGTCGTGTCTTTAACTCAGAAGGCACCGTCTTAGTCACAAATCAGTCCCCAGGGGCTACATCAATGGGCCCCCCCAAGCCTAAAGTACACATTTTGTGACCCACTTCCAGGAAAGTCACACATGAGGTGGACACACTGAGGATGACAGGAGTTGGGAGAGCCGTTCCCTTGAGGCTGGTGCCCAGGCAGAGGCGGGAACCAGGCTCTGCCCCACTGTGCAACCGGCTCGTGGCTTCACAAGCAAGGTGCCGTCGTGAGAACTTAGCAAGCTGTGTACTTAGGATTTTTGTCTTTTATGTGAGTTATACTTTAATTTTTTAAATATACAAAAACATATCAGCTGATGGGATTTCTGCATAATAAAGTGAAATTAAAATTTGAGAAAAATTTGCTACGTTATTCACAGAGCTGCTTTGATTTTTTTTCTTCAACTTAACCTCAGCATCTTGATTTCTCTGGGATCCCAGGACACCGTGGGGCAGTTGTGACTCATTTTTGTTTGTTATTTGAGGTCCCTTAGGAATGCCACGTCATCATCAAAGACATATCCGTGAAGCAGGTGCCCGAGGAGACCCCAAAAAATGGCTGATAAGCAATGAATCTATTTAAAGTCTCATGCTAGCAGCTTTAGAATTTTTGAAAATTTATATTCTAATAATGTGCTCGTGTGACTTTAATTTTTTTTTTAAGATTCTCAACTCTCTGGTAAAGTGAAGAGGGAGTGTGAGCAGGGGACGGCCACACCCTTGGTGGTCTGTCACTTGTAAACCACACACGTGGGTTTAAGGTATCTGGACTCACAAGATTTGGGGGAAAAATATATATTATATATATGAATATATATTGTGTATTACTATCCCTGATTCTTGAGTTGCTGCATGGTTTTATTTGGAGCTATGCAATTAACTCTCCTCTTCACTGGAAATGCAAACCTTTCTTACCCGTAAGAGTAGAACTTGGTGTTAACGGACACTGACAGGATGCAGGCAGAGACAGGGCAGAGGAGAAAGATGGAATCACAGGGCTGGCAGGGCCTCTGCGGAGAGAGAGCCAGGCAGTGACAACACAGGCCAGGCATGATCGGGGTCCAGGAAGGGGCAGGCAGAGCTGGCCACTTTCACCCCCAGCCCACTGGGATAGTCGTAGAAAGAGGACAGTTCTCATGTCCATCTGTTCAGGCTGCTACCATGAAATATCCTGGCCTGGGAGGCTTATAAGCTTTAGAAATTCATTTCTCACAGTTCTGGAGGCTGGAAGTACCTGCAGACCCAGTGCCTGTGAGGGCTGCTCTCTGGTCCACAGACGGTGCTTCTTGATGTGTCTTCACCAGGTGGAAGGGGCGAGGCAGCCTCTGGGTCCCTTCCGTACGGGCACCAGTCCCACCCAAGGGCTCTGCACTCAGGACCTGAGCACCTGCAAAGTCCCTTCCTCTCAGGCCACCACACTGGGGCTGGGTGAAAGACATGACTCTGGGGTCAGGAGGACAGTCCATTCATACAGGTCCTGGGTCCTGAGGACCAGAGAATTAGCCATGAGGGAGAAATCTAGCTGATCATTTTCACAGCAGAAGTATTTATTTGATAATTGCTCAATTTCCCCCAAGGAAAGGATAACCTGGTCTGGTGGGCTGACTTGGTCTTCTTACCTGTGGGAAGTAGGGCCTTGCCCTGAAGCCATGCTCGGTAACTATCCCTGCCTTGAACTGACTCAAATCACATCACTTCCTGATTATGTCACGAGGTCCTTACACCACGTTCATAACGGTACAGTTGTTCTTCTGATGATCTTCTCTTCACTCATGTGTTGAAAACTTTCATAAGATTTTGGAGAGAAAAGATCCATTCCTCCTCTTCTGAGCCCAACCGTGAAATCAAGAACTTCTTCCTCACCTTCACCAAATCTCTGTCATTTCCCAGATCAATTAGATGAGTCTATTTTTGCAGACGACTTGACTGAATAAACGATTATAATAGAATTATTTCTTTTTTTTTTTTTGTAGAGACAGAGTCTCACTTTATCGCCCTCGGTAGAGTGCCGTGGCGTCACACGGCTCACAGCAACCTCCAACTCCTGGGCTTAAGCAATTCTCTTGCCTAAGCCTCCCGAGTAGCTGGGACTACAGGAGCCCACCACAACACCTGGCTATTTTTTGGTTGCAGTTTGGCTGGGGCCGGGTTTGAACCCGCCACCCTCAGTACATGGGGCCGGTGCCTCACCGACTGAGCCATAGGCGCCGCCCAGAATTATTTCTTAATGAAGAACAAATTCTTCCTGCTTGTTTACAGCTTATGCTAAGACCATGGGCCTGTTCTCAGCCATGATATCATAAATATGAATAGTATGTTCATCATTTTCTGTTTCCTTTTAAGCTATACAGTTAACTTTTTAAAAACATTTTTCTTTTGAAAAGCATGTATTTGTGCTTTTTGTCTAATTAGCATTAAATTCAGCCTGTTTTAAAACTGGTGCAAGTGGACATATAGACACACGCATATTTGCATTTTCCTGTCTGACAAATGGGGAGGCGCTCACAGGCCATTAGGCAGGGGCTGCAGTCACCAAGCAGCCACAGGAGGGCCCGCCCAGAGCAGCAGGTGGTGTAATTCGCTTCTGCTGCACTCCCAGGGCAGGCTTGGCAAAGCCCACCAGGCTTCTTGTGAATTTACCAAAACAAGCAAACAAAAAAGTTACTCCAGCCTGGGCAATGCTTGTAATGATGATATTTAAAAATAAACAAAATAAAATTCTTACATATTTACTGCAACATGATTTTTTAAATACTCAATTTTAAAAAGAATCTATGATCTTTAGATTAGCAACAAAGGTTATTAAATACCTACTAGAAGTTCTCTGTGACTCATTTTCCTAATCTTTAAAATGGAAAGATAGCAGCACAAACTTTATGTGGTTACTACAAGATTAAGAGTGAGTGCATATATTGTTCAGAAATTAGAACAGTGCCTGCTACCTAGTAAGTACTTAATTAAAGTTGGCTTTTACTGCTTACCTGACTAGACTGGAAAGTTTATCAAAGCTATTTATTTTTCTGTTTGTAACTTTCCTTTTTCCCTAACTAATACCAAGTAAGGGAATACTTTTAGTATAGGAATATATACTGTAAAAAAATAAATGAGTGAGTAAATTAATATAAGATTAAATGTGTTGAATAAAAGAAAATATTTTCAAAGGGGGGGTTAAGATAGGCAAAAACAACACTAAGATAATTCAATTTTTTTCAAATTAACATATCCATTTTATTCACAGCTCAATCCCATCAAAATAATTTGGAAACGTCAAAGAAGATCCTGAAACCCTGTTTGGTCCCTGCATTCACTCGAGGTTGGTACGGAGCCCCCAGACGTGAACCTGCAGCTCACACATTTCCTATTGTCACTGGTGGCTGAGTGTGAATGTTACATTTTTAACCTTTTGAAAAACAATAAAAGGGTGTAAAATTAAGTTTTAGGTACTATAGTTATGTGTTCAAATGATCAATTAAAAATAAATATTGGTGATTCTATGGTGCCTGTCTGTGCTACAAATTTGAAACCAATTGACCAAAACACACAGTGAATCAGAAACTGCCAAATAACCAATTGTTGCTCAACAAATGCCTGATTTCTAAAAGATTAAATTTCTAATATGAATTGTGGCTTCTCTTTCTCCCTCTGGAACAAACTGTGTGTATTTTAAAAGATATAAAGGAAATGATTTCTGTGGCCTAATTCAAATTTAAAAGTTTGAAAAAATAAAGAAGAAAAAAAGAAGAAGAAAAAGGTGAAACCCAAATCGAGCAGAAAGCAATACATCGTAAAAATAAGAGCCGAAACCACTAGAATCGACAATAGGAAATAACAGAGGAAATCAGTAAAATTAAACTCTTGTTCTTTGAAAAAAAAAAAAAATTGACAAAACTCTGGCAAGACAGAGACCAAAGGGATGAGATAGAAATCATTAATTTTTTGTTTAGTGAAAATAGAACGTCATAACAGATCCGCCACAAAGTCACACAAGGGCAAGAAGAGAAGGCTCCAAAATTTTTACAGTCACAAATTTGACAACTTAGAGGAAAGAGACCAATTCCTTGAAAGTAACAAGAAACTTTAGTAAAATCCCAGGAAACATTTTTTGTAGAAATAGACAAACATTCTAAAATTTATACGGAAAGACACAAATCCAAGAATAGCTGAAAAATCTTGACAAATAATAAAGTGAAAGGAGCCATTCTGCCCTCCATGAAGTCTGACCAGATAGTGGCAGTGATTTGGTGGGACGTGGGTGAGGGGACGGAGCCATCAATACACGGAATAAAGCAAGGATTCAGACCGACACAGGCGCACCACAATCATGGGTGCATTTTGCATAAATGTACAAAGGCAACACCGTGAAGGGCGCCTCACCTGTTCAGCAAAAGGTCTGGAGCAGCTGAACATCTATGGGGAAAAGATAAGTCAGTAAAATGTCAAGCAGAGTCTCACGTCTTACACAAGAATTAAACCAAAGTGGATCACAGGCTTAAAATACAGTCCAAAACTTTTAAGGAAAAAATTAAAAAGATATTTAGAATCCGGAACTAGGCAAAGAGTTCTTAGATTTCACAGCAACCACAAAATCTCTAAAAGGGAAAATTCACGAATTTGATTTCATCACAATTAAACGTTTTTGTTCTGCAGAGAACTCTGTGACAAGGATGAAAAGATAATGAACTGGGAGAAAATAGCGTCAAGATATGTAAAAAAGGATGGCTATCCAGAAAACATAAAGAACTCTAAACAGCAACCCAATCAGAAAATAAGCAAAAGATACGAGAGACATTTCCCTGAAGAGGATGTGCAGACGGTATAGGGTCACAGGAAGGATGCTCAGCTTCCTCGGGCATCAGAAAGATGCAGACAGAAGTCAACCTAGGTATCAGTGCCCCCACCACGGCTCACGGTCGCTGGAAACACAGTGAGGCGTCACATGCGGCCAGGATGCAAACAGCCTGAAGCAGGCTCACATCTGGGCAGGAATGCACAACCAGCAGCCCCTCTGGAAAAGAGTGTGAAGCTTCTTATACAACTAGCACATGACCCGGCAGGGACATTTTCGGGCATTTATCCCAGAAAATTAAATACACAGTCACACATTAAAAAAAAATGTGTGAATAATTTTGTCATCTTTATTCGTAACAGCAAAAACCAGAAACAATTCAAATGTCCTTCAACAGGTAGACAGTTAAAAAAAATATGCTGCCTACAGGTCACGGAACACTTCAATAATAAGAGTGCACGCGATGATTTAGATCAATCTGCTGAGTGAAAAAAAGGCAAATTCAGAATCGATGTTATCACTGAGGAAATCTAAGTCAAGGATACATGGAACCCTTGTATTATTTCTTACATTTAAGTATATGAACATTTCAAAATAAAAATATGATTTATAGAATAGTTGGGGAAGTATGATTAGATGGAGTCAAAGATGTGAAGTAGAAAGTGGCCGTCGGTTGTGAATGGACTGTGGGTGTCTGCCAGACCCTTCAGTCTGGTGATGCTTCCCACCTGCGTAATTTCCACTTGGCTACATGACAGCTCAGCTAGGATGTGCTCGGGGGCTCCACCAACGACTGTGTTATGTCTCATTAAGGGTCGTAAATGCCAATCAACCTCATCACAAAAGTGCTGTTTCAGTGTGTGTAAAGCTATCTAATCTGGACAATGGGGACAAAGAGGAACAATTTTATTATGTTAATCATTGCATTTACTACTACAGAGAGGAGAAACACAACCCTTGTGTTGTTTTGAATGAGCCACATCTGAAATTTTGCTTCTGAGATTTCATTAATATGAGAGAAAGAGAGAAAAAGAAAGGGAAAAAGGAAAGAAGAATGGAATAGAGGGAAGGAGGGAGACAGGGAGGAGGACTGCAGAATGGTAGCAAACCATGGCCAGGGGCTGCTCAGCTGTGGGGTCAGTCTGGGGAGGAGCTGCTCAGGTGTGGGGTCAGTCTGGGGAGGAGCCGCTCAGCTGTGGGGTCAGTCTGGGGAGGAGAAGCTCAGGTGTGGGGTCAGTCTGGGGAGGAGCCGCTCAGCTGTGGGGTCAGTCTGGGGAGGAGCTGCTCAGGTGTGGGGTCAGTCTGGGGAGGAGCCGCTCAGCTGTGGGGTCAGTCTGGGGAGGAGAAGCTCAGGTGTGGGGTCAGTCTGGGGAGGAGCCGCTCAGCTGTGGGGTCAGTCTGGGGAGGAGCTGCTCAGGTGTGGGGTCAGTCTGGGGAGGAGCCGCTCAGCTGTGGGGTCAGTCTGGGGAGGAGAAGCTCAGGTGTGGGGTCAGTCTGGGGAGGAGCCGCTCAGCTGTGGGGTCAGTCTGGGGAGGAGCTGCTCAGGTGTGGGGTCAGTCTGGGGAGGAGCCGCTCAGCTGTGGGGTCAGTCTGGGGAGGAGAAGCTCAGGTGTGGGGTCAGTCTGGGGAGGAGCCGCTCAGCTGTGGGGTCAGTCTGGGGAGGAGAAGCTCAGGTGTGGGGTCAGTCTGCGGAGGAGCCGCTCAGCTGTGGGGTCAGTCTTGGGAGGAGCTGCTCAGGTGTGGGGTCAGTCTGGGGAGGAGCTGCTCAGCTGTGGGGTCAGTCTGGGGAAGAGAAGCCCAGGTGAGGGGTCAGTCTTGGGAGGAGCTGCTCAGCTGTGGGGTCAGTCTGGGGAGGAGCCGCTCAGGTGTGGGGTCAGTCTGGGGAGGAGCCGCTCAGCTGTGGGGTCAGTCTGGGGAGGAGCTGCTCAGCTGTGGGGTCAGTCTGGGGAAGAG
Organism: Nycticebus coucang; assembly: GCF_027406575.1. Lineage (NCBI taxonomy): Eukaryota > Metazoa > Chordata > Mammalia > Primates > Lorisidae > Nycticebus > Nycticebus coucang. Next base: position 67,262,614 of record NC_069799.1, on the reverse strand, counting down.
AAGCCCAGGTGAGGGGTCAGTCTTGGGAGGAGCTGCTCAGCTGTGGGGTCAGTCTGGGGAGGAGCCGCTCAGGTGTGGGGTCAGTCTGGGGAGGAGCCGCTCAGCTGTGGGGTCAGTCTGGGGAGGAGCTGCTCAGCTGTGGGGTCAGTCTGGGGAAGAGAAGCCCAGGTGAGGGGTCAGTCTTGGGAGGAGCTGCTCAGCTGTGGGGTCAGTCTGGGGAGGAGCCGCTCAGGTGTGGGGTCAGTCTGGGGAGGAGCCGCTCAGCTGTGGGGTCAGTCTGGGGAGGAGCTGCTCAGCTGTGGGGTCAGTCTGGGGAAGAGAAGCCCAGGTGAGGGGTCAGTCTTGGGAGGAGCTGCTCAGCTGTGGGGTCAGTCTGGGGAGGAGCCGCTCAGGTGTGGGGTCAGTCTGGGGAGGAGCCGCTCAGGTGTGGGGTCAGTCTGGGGAGGAGCTGCTCAGGCGAGGGATCAGTCTGGGGAGGAGCTGCTCAGGTGTGTGGTCAGTCTGGGGAGGAGCCTCTCAGGTGTGGGGTCAGTCTGCGGAGGAGCCGCTCAGCTGTGGGGTCAGTCTGGCCTGGATTTGAATTCTTTTTCTGCAGCTCAGGACCTTGGAGAAGTTAAAGATTTCACAAAGTTTCCTCATCTGTATCATAATAATAATCCTATTTGGCAGATTTGAGGGAACTGTGACGAATCTAAGGTTGTAACACACGGTGGTCAGTCAGTAAAGGATGCTGTTATTAACTGATGAAGAGTAATCCAAGTACTGTCTACTCAGATTTAATTTAATCCTCAAATATCAATTAGTACAAGGACACATCATTTCCACTGTGCTTCTTATCACTGAGGTTTCTCAGACACATGCTAATCCATCCTACATTTACAGGGTGTCCCAAATGTCACCATAAACATATACATACACATATTTATATATGCATAGGGAAAACGGGAAATTGTAGCTGAATGAACTTGTAGTTACAAAATATTCATTACAAAATTTTACAAAATATTTACAGAAGATTTCTCTGTGTTTTTCTATAAATATATATAATATAATTAATATGCACAAAACATAATATGACTTTGTTAATGTTTCCTATGTATAACTGAAAATTTTAAGAAATAAACATGAAGGGGGCAGTGCCTGTGGCTCAGTGAGTAGGACACCAGCCCCATATACCGAGGGTGGTAGGTTCAAAACCAGCCCCAGCCAAACAGCAACAAAAAAAATAGCCAAGCGCTGTGGCAGGTGCTTGTAGTCCCAGCTACTTGGGAAGCTGAGGCAAGAGAATCGACTAAGCCCAAGGATAGAGGTTGCTGTGAGCTGTGATGCCACAGCACTCTACCGAGGGCAACAAAGTGAGGCTCTGTCTCAAAGAAATAAAAAAAGAAAAGAAAGAAAGAAACATGATGAAGAATGCTACTGACATTGGATGCTAACAGCAGTCCCCAACTTTTTTGGAACCAGGGACCAGTTTCATGGAAGACAATTTTTCCACAGACCAGGGACGCTGGGATGGGGGCATCGTTTTGATATGAGTCTGTGAGTAATTGATTTATTATGGTCTCTGTGGGGCCAAACCTCTCGGATAATGATAGTCTGTATTTGGAGCCACTCCCCAGGGCTAGGATTCTGTAGTATTATTTCTTCTTGTTGTGTTGTGATTTTCACCAGTATATTCATGTTCACAGGGAACAGTTAGCCACTGGGAGCCGCTCGGTGGGAGGCTGCAGAGACAGGCCGCAAGCAGGACCAGCTACCGAGCTCTCTGTCTCTTACTTGGCAGTTCTTTATTGCTGGGCATTTGGGGATGTAACTTGGAAAGAGTGTCTCCCTGGATACATCTGTTTTGTAGCTGCTATTTTAGTACAGCATAAGAATTTTGACAAGCTGGGCATGATGGCTCATACCTATAATCCCATCCCTATAATCTCTCCTCTGGGAGACCGAGGAAGGTGGATTGCTCAAGCTCAGGAGTTTGAGACCAGCCTGAGCAAGAGCAAGATCCTGTTTCTACTAAAAATAGGAAAACTAGATGGGTGTTGTAGTGGGAGCCTGTATCCTCGTTACCTGGGAGGCTGAGGCAAGAGGATCGTTTGAACTCAAGAGTTTGAGGTTGCTGTGACCTGTGACGCCACAGCACTCAACACTGGGAAACAGTAAGAATCTGTCTTAAAACAAAAATCGACAAAATGGATTGGATGTTGGCTAATTAACATTTGTTTAATCAATTATCATATAACAAACCACCTGGAAGCTTAGTAGCTTAGCGAATCCTTTATTTGATTGGGCTTCTGTGGGCCAACTGTTGAGAGTGCACTCAGCTGGGTGATTCTTCTGCTGGTCTCTGTGGGTCACTCCTGCAGCTGCAATCTTCTGGTGGACCTCACTCATGTGTCTGATAGCTGACCCTGGCAGTTGCCTAAGCTATAAATCTCCAGCAGACTGCCCTGGGCTTCTTCCTGTGGAGGCAGAGGAGTTCCTATGATCAGCAGAGAGAATGCCACAGGGAAGAAGCTAATCTCATGAGTCTGCTTGCACCATGCTTGCTAATGTTTCACTGGCCAAAGGAAATCACGTGTCCAAGCCCAGAGTCTAGACAGTGAGGACTGTGAAGGTGCAGACCTGGGGGGAGGTGTTCAATGAGGGCTATCATGACAACACTCTGCAAAGGCCTACCCTCAGCCCAAATATTTGCATCTCATTCATCTACAATTTATCTAGTCATTGAATATCCGCCATCACATGACCTGCTTGAAGCTCAGATTGGGATAAGACGCTCAAAGTGCAGCTCCTTAGCTGTGTGCCCTGTTGGTGTTGCTGTGACAAGGACTGGGTAAATGCCACAGCACTCCTATTTAAAATGGGGGTGGGTGGGTAAGAAGCAGGTGGCAGTCACCAGACCACAGAAATTGGGAAATCCAGGCAGCCATGCCTTGTCAGCTCCCCAGCTCCTTTGCTGAAGGCCTCGTTTGCTGAGAAGGGTGCCTTGGTGCGTGGTTTCCATGCACCTTGGCTCTGCCATCTGAGCTCCATCCTCTGAGGCATCCTTCTTTCTTTTCTAGAAATGGGTTGTGTTTGCAGCTGGGTAACTTTCCCAACCAAAAGCCTCTTTATAGAAAGTTGAAAGCCCAGTGTCCTTTTCAACACTTTTAAACAGTAAAGTCCTTTTAGTCTAAGATGATGCAACTTCTTTAAAAAACTTCATGGTATTCTGATGTGTGTTATTGAAGTTTATTCTATGCCATAAAAGCTATATCCTAACTCTTAGACAGACCTGTTTCTATGTTGAGTATGTCTTGACACTTTAAACTCCTTTAGGATTCTTAGAAGCTTGTTTGTCTAGCTTTGCTTTAAGTTTTAACAAAGGGTCATATAGCTACATCTTTTATTTGATCATGACGTGAGGTCATTTCTTTCTTTAAGAATCTTTTCTGTTCTCCACTAGCAAGTACTTTTTATGCTTCCTCTGAATTCTGCTTACAAAATGTCTTGTTTAGTCATGTCCCACATCTTCAAACATCCAACAAAACTGATCACCATTCTATTCACCTATAACTCTTTGCCCTAATCAGGCATTTGTTTTTTCTTCCAGAACAGAGCAGACAACATTTTTGGCAATCCCACACCACCGCACACGGGCCGCAGTCCCCCAGCCTCTGGGGACTCCCCCAGCCTCACTTCTTTCTTACTCTTCACTCATCACCCAGTCCCAACGCCAACATTACACACTTTAGGTTTTGGTTACAGCACCCCACCTTAAATGACCAACTGCTTTTTATTCATGTATTGCTGAATAACAAACCAACATAAAACTTAGTATCTTAAAATAACTATTAGCTCATAATACTGTGAGTTGGTAGCTTGGGCTGGGCTTAGCAGGATGGTTCTTCTCCTGGTCCCACTTAGACATATCTGTGTAGGTGAATACATTTGAGGACTCAACTGTCCTGGTCTCACTTAGATGTTCCTGTGCAGGTAAAGTCATCTGAGGGCTCTACTGCCCTGGTCTCGCTTAGATGTCCCTGAGTTGGTAATGTCATCTGAGGGCTCCACTGTCCTAGTTTCACTTAGATGTCCCTGTGTAGGTGAAGTCATCTGAGGGCTCTACTGTCCTGGTCTCACTTAGATGTCCCTGTGTTGCTGAAGTCATCTGAGGGCTCAGCTGTCCTGGTCTCACTTAGGTGTACCTGTGTTGGTAAAGTCATCTGAGAGCTCAGTGTCCTAGTCTCACTTAGATGTCCCTGTGTAGGTCAAGTCATCTGAGGTATCAACTGTCCTGGTCTCACTTAGAAGTCCCTGTGTAGGTGAAGCCATCTGAGGTATCACTTTCCTGGTCTCACTTAGAGGTATTCATATAGGTGAAGCCATCTGAGGGCTCACCTGGAGCTTGCTGGTCTAAGACATGCTCTGTCACTTAACAGACAGTTGGTTTGGTCTCCAGTGAACAAGTCCTGGCTTCTTCACATCAAGGAAGTAACATCTCTGCAGTCTAAGAAGCCCTGATATACATACATTTGTCAAGAACATGCTTGCTTCAAGTTTGCCCATCTTCCATTGGCCAAAGCAGGTACCATGGCCAAGCCTAGGGTTCACATTTGGGAAGGGGATGGATGGAGGGGGACATGAGTCCTCTTGGTGACCACTGTAATGTTCTAACCACAGTGCCCACAAAATGCTAATACAGTAATGCCCTCTGATGTTTATTGGCTGGTGAGTTAGAACTCTCCCAAGATCTCTGTGCTTAACCTTGCTTAAGGACCAGAACAACCCTATCTGGAAGTTGACCCCTTGAAAGATGGGAAATAAGCCCAAAGAGGTCCAGTGACTTGGGTTACAGAAGCCATCGGAGGCAAAGCCACTCTGTCTGACAAGTGCTGTGTCTTCAGCCGCTGGGTTATTCTGCCTCCCTACACTGGGCATTTCCACATGAGATCGTTTAAAATATTCTCAGGTTCAGATTTATTTTCTTAAAAAAAGATTTATTGACCATCATTCAGGTATGAGAAAAAGATTTTTCTGCATTATATTTCTGTAAGAAATATCAATAAAACCAGCAATTATTTTTTACAGCTAGCTCTAACCAATCAATAGACATTCATCAGACCTGAATTTCAGTGCAGTGAAGTGAATACTAAACTCTGAGGCAGAAGGCCTGGGTTTTCAGTCCATTTATCCCCCACGTTCACATTTCCTCATTTGAGAGATAGTGATGATAACCCTCTCACAGGATTATCACGAGGGTTAAATGTGACATTGGAAAAAACCCACTTCATTACCTGTATAATGCTATAAAAATATAGCACACTAAATTAATAAAAAGGAATCCAGCCTGTCTCTGCACGTAGCTATACCTCTCTCGTTAAAGCCTCTTTTTGTGACAGCAGCAGTGACCCAATAGAATGATCGATTAATTTAGCCGCAATGAGTTTTCTACCTCCTAGCTAGAAAAATCGTAATAAATATTTAATGTCAGCAATTTTATAACTCGTTCTTTATTCACCTTTATTCTCCTTGAATTTTTATTTATTTTCCTCCTCTTGGGGTTGGACAACTTGCCTTTTCTTTCCTCGGTTGGACCTAAACTAGAAAGTCTCCTCCCCTCCCCACCCAGGGCCTCTCTCGATCCATCACTCACAGTGAGATCTGTCACCGCTGATCTACACTCACGTCTACGACAGACTCGGCCTGTCTCTCATGCTGGTTTCCACTTCTTTTTCATCACACCTCTTCCTGTTTACCCATTAAAATGCTGTAAATAACATCAGATCCTGTCCTGGGTACAGCGCTTTTCACCCATCACTGTCAAAGCACTTCCGATGAAGTGCGTTTGCCGTAACCACTGCCAGAGACAGCAGAGCACTTGAATGCCTTGATTCTCTGACAGCGTTCACCTCCCCGCAAAGAACAGTGGTGTTTTATGAAGCCTGGTCTCTCCGTGAACAGTCGTCAAGCACTCACCTGGCTGGATCAACTTTCAGGGAACAGTTACCAGTCACTGTGCCAGAGGAAAAGGACAGAATTCCTGCCTTGGGGGACTTACTGTCTTATCAGAGAGGAGGTGCACCAGAGGGAAAGCTAACAGCGGCAGCATGGCCCGCTCCGGGGCAAAGAGCTCCCTGCAATTTAGTTTCCAGATCTTTTACAAAAATGAAGCAAAATATTTTTTGAGCATGAATTATAAACAATTATTAACTCACTCGGATCATTTGGATTTTGATTAAATTCTGGGTTTTTTTTTCTTTACAACTATTTTTTTCATACCAAGCTACTTAAACTATTTCTTCTGAATGGTGTCAAAATGTGAACATGTAGGGTGTCTTCAGAATACTCAATTGTGTGATCTGTGTGGTGTCTGCTGTTGGAAACGGAACTAAATGTTTACAGATTATTTTTGCTATGCTCATTTTATCAGTTTACTCTGCATTTCTTACCTTTCACCATACTTTTCATAGGGGGTTTGATTTTGCTTATGTGAAAATTATTTTAGTTGTCTTAGCTGACTTGTTACCGTGACTGCTCATATTTTATCTGAATTTACAGCTTTTCTTTTTCAGGTCTTTTAAAAAAATTTGTATCCACGAATACACCTTTCCATGTCACCATGCCAAAGAACACCAAGTTAGAACACTGCTATCCCTGTCTGGACAGGCGTGGGACCTACGCTGGCCCGGAGCCCTTGTGGCTGGTTACTTTTCACACTTGAGTGACAGCGCGTAAAGAATTCCTCAATCTCAGTTTAAGAACTACTTCCTCCAGGAAGCCTCTGCTAATTCTCCAGGCAGACGTTAGAGGGTCCTCGCTGGGTCCTCCTCACTGTGGCCTGCCTTACGTGAAGGAAGGCGAGATTGTGGTGCCCGGTGTGATCTCTCCACTAGACTTGTGGTTTTTCTTCAGTGCCTTGAGGGGCGGCTGCCATGTTCTGACTCACTGATTTCCACCACTCCCCCTGTGGTCTCCAGTTGGACTAGGAGGGTGGGAGTCCCTGGGAGATGGGAGGAGAGTGGGGAGCTGAAAGGATGGGGAGTCCTGGGAGATGGGAAGAGAGTGGAGAGCTGAGAGGGTAGGAGGCCCAGGGAAATGGGAGGAGAGTGGGGAGATGAGATGGTGGGGAGCCCTGGGAGATGGGAAGAAAGCGGGGACTTCAGAGTTATTTCATTCCTCTTCTCCCTCCACGGGGACCCCCACAAGCTGCTGCCTTCCTGACAAGTGACGCTCCTGACAAGCAGCCCCACAATCAACCCGGCCTCCAAAGCTGGTGGCCGCTGACCCTATTCTGATGACTCACTGAATGCCTTTGTGTCTGTCTGCTTCCCTACAATTGGCCTGCCCCTTCGTGAATCACACTTTCATCAAAGTTTTTCCAACCCTCCGTCTGAGACTCCTCTCTCTTTTGGGGACCCAGACCGATGTCACAGGTATCCAGCCTGGCACATGGAACTGACTTACTGAATGAACAAAAGCAATAAAGAAACTTATACTGTGATACTATTGCCTCCAGAGGGGGGGGGAAAAAAAAAACTAAGGAAAAGAGAATTAACTTTAGGATCACACATCCACAAATCGTGGGTGAAGGTAAGAACTGACCGTGTCTGTGCAAATGCACTGAGATTTAGGTTGCCTCATTCTCAGGGGCAGAATCCCAGCGTAAGGAACTGCAACATGACTCATGCATCTGACCTCAATTTCACTTTTTAAAAATAAATCTGACCTATGTGATGCATATTTTAAAAATTGACTTATTTTATGACCTGGCTGCTGCTCTTTTGTGGACACATCAGAAGCGCAGCCCAGGAGTGGAGTCTGTTCCCCAGAGAGCAGGAGAATGATGTGCTTAAAACACCTGGGTGATTATGGTGTATTTAAAGGGCCCAGGCACCAGGCCCCTGCCATGCGACCTCATTGTGATCAGTATATAGGTCACCAGCTGATGATTTTGTTTTACTTTCCCAAGGTGAGCTTCCCTCAAGACCTAATGGTGCTTGTAGAAGCCTCACCTATTGTCCACAAATAGGGCTCTGAGGGGCTATCACTGGTCACTTGGGGGTGTCCAGAGGAGTGACAGGCCCAGACAGGCAGGATTAGAGTTCCAGCTCTGCCTCCTAGGTGTTATCCTGGGAGAGTCATTCACCTGCTCTAAACCTCAGCCTCTTCACGTGAAAAATGTGGCTAATACAGCAATCTCATATTACGCTGAGAAGGAAATGAGATGAGGACCACAGGGCTCCCCCAGTGTTATAATAATGATATTACCTTACCAACTATAGGTGGCCACCCTGCCTACCAGCCCCTGGACCACCTCAGAGCTAGCCATCCCAGCCTGGTCCCCCCAGCAGACACTGAGGCGAAGGTCAGCTGCACAGTGACCAGGGGTCCAGGGACACCAGGAGAGAAGTAATCAGGCAGGGAAGGCAGCTAGCCAAGGTCCATGAGGAAGCCAGGAGAGCTGACCTTGATCTCACAGGGAAACGGGGAAATCACTGGAAATCTGTGCCTAGAGCTCCAGCAAAGGGTCCAAGTGGAGAGGGGACTCACTGAACAGGTGTCACGAGGCCCACCTATTGTAGTCAAGGACTTGCCAGCCCTCTGTGCATGCTGTGCACAACGCCCAGACCCAGGTGCACTGGCCAGCTGGTCGGAGGGTGACAAGTCAGGCCTGGTAATGTGTGCCTCTTAGGTCTGGATCTCAGCGTGTCCGTGACCCAGGACGGCTGGTGTATGTACAACTGGCCGTGCCTGTCAGTAGCCGTCACCCCAGACACGTGTACCTGGAGAGGGAAGAGGCAAACACATGGAATGCTTTTGAAAAGAGAGGGATGAAAATAAAAAGCTATTCAGGACAACACTGGCACTCTCACGAGAAAGCACTTGACTAATTGCCAGGTGAGTAAAACGAACAGGGGTCCGCTGGGAGTTCATGATCCAAAGAGGCCTTATCTGAAGAACCAGCCGAGAGGACGCTATCGGGCTCTGGGACGTGGCACTTGCTGGGGAAAAGGTTCCATCACAAATTAGGCATTTTTAACTCCCGCTTTAGGCTTGCCAACCCTAATAATAGACTTGTAGAACTGAAGAAATTACTTGTATTACCAGCTTCTCTGAGAATGGGCCATGCAAATGTGAGACTTTCTGTTCAACCTGGCAGCTGGAGTGAGATAAAAACGAGAAAGGAAGCAGGGTCATTTTCTACTCCATCGGTTTCTTACCAGAATTTTGCCAAGATTAATTCTGGAGACTCAGCAAGGGGAGGGACTGTCTCTATAAAGACGCTGCCAGAGCCTCAGACCACACGGCATCTTGGATCATCAGCTCCCGAGGATGCTCCCTGCGTCCTCAGATACCTACGTATTCATCTCTCTGCCATGTGAACCACGAGGACGCTACACTTTCCCCATACGTCAGCCTGCCCACTGCCCACTTCCTCCTCAGGGCCACCCCTGCCATCACCCGCCCGGGCCCAGACAAGCTCCCTTCCCCCTCCCAGCCACACCAACCAGGACGAGCCCAGCTCGCACCTCACCCTCAGTCCTGGTTGATCCACATTACTTTTCTCCTTCGGTGTTTTATCACAGGTCTGTGGTTGTCAGGTATTTGGGATATGGAGATACAAAGAGAAGTTTTCACAAGACGCCGGGGAACAAAGAACATCCATGTAAATGAGGGAGAACACAGGATGAGAGGCCTCCAGTGCTGAGCTGCGGATAAAGTACAAACCCACAGAGTACTCTGAGGGGGCAGATGGTGCCGGGGCCCCTCTGCCAGTACCCCAGAGTGGGGACAACTGTGGCCAGGCGTAAAGGAGGTGCGCGTCCCCTCCACGCAGCACGTGACGCCTCCACAGATCTCGCCTCCAAGCTTTATCCTGAATATTTTTTTGGGGGGCGGGGAGGTTATAGTGAAATTACCTTGGAAATTTATTTTAAATAGAGCTTCCTTGAGTCCACATTCCCAGAACCTCTGGGAAATCAGCCCCTGGGGAGGTTGGAATGCAGCCAGGTGGAGAAATTAACATGCCCAAAGGACGCCTGGACTCAGCAGTCCTCACTGGGAGGCTCTAGATTCATGTTACTGACCTCATGCTTTTTGCAAAATCAATAAATAAATGCAGAAGAGGGTAGAAAGTCTTCCTATGTTCCCACGCACCAGAGAAAACCGCTCTGAGTGTTTGTTTCTTGGAAGCATTTCTTAAAAGAAACACTGTAGTCGTGAGATATATATTTTCACCCAAAGATGGATCACGCCCCACATACAGCCTGTTTGCCACTGAACACTCCTGACATTGGTGGGCCACAGAGGGGTCTCCTTTCAAAGACACTGTCTCCCTCATGAGTGCTCCAAACTAATAGATCTTGAACAGCCTTTGGGAGGATTATTCAGGATATAACAGTAAGGGGAGCAGACAGACCTCATGTCAGCATAATCAGGAAACCGTATGATAAGGCCAGTCTAAAGGAAACAGAGCAGAGCAAGGGAGGAGGCTGGGGTGGAGAGCAGAGGGGAGGTGCCTTCCACAGAGTACAACCAGGGCATCTCTGCTGAGAACATGGGGGCTGCCCAGGCCTGCAGAGGGGAGGCCGGGACCAGGCTGGACAACCAGGCCATCCCTGCTGAAAACATGGGAGCTGCCCAGGCCTGCAGAGGGGAGGCCAGGACCAGGCTGGACAACCAGGGCTTCCCTGCTGAGAACATGGGGGCAGTCCAGGCCTGCAGAGGGGAGGCCAGGACCAAGCTGGACAACCAGGGCTTCCCTGCTGAGAACATGGGGGCTACCCAGGCCTGCAGAGGGGAAGCCAGGACCAGGTGGAGACCTGGGAAAGAACCTCCCAGGCAAAGGAGCTGTGTTCCCAAGCACCTAGACCTGGCTGGCCCAGTGGTCAGTGCAGAAAAGCCAGGGAGGTTGTAGGAGAGATGAGAGGCCCCATGTGAGATGGGGGCAGGTCCTGCAGTGCTTTGAGCTGCTCTAAGGACTGGGCTTCCACTTGCAGTGAGGCAGGGAGACAGTGCGAGGTTCTCAGCAGAGCAGCGGTGTGACGCTTTAGGGCAGTGTTGTTTAACTGTTTTTGTCTCACCTTAACTATAGGCACACCTTAGCCTATAGTTAAACTTCCGTGGCACACTTAAATTATGTTGATAAAAAAAAAAAAAGAGTGAAAGAAGGAATATACTTACTATGCTTCGAATTTCTTTAGAAAATAATTTAATTAATTATCTTTAAAAATTTTCAGGGCACACCTGAGATCTTCTCTCGGCAGACCAGTGTGCCTTGGCACATCAGTTGAAAATCACTGCTCTAAGGGCTGTCCTTAACCATGGCTCTCTCTGCCCAGGTTCTGAGAGAGGCTTAAGCCCTCACACCCCACACACCCAGTGAATCAGCCTCTCTCCTCTGCATCAGCAATGATGTCCATTGCATGTCGTGTTCCAGACAGATGGAAACATTCCTGTCCCATCATTCTCTGTGCTCTGAGCTCAATTCAGACCGTTGGGCCAGTTTCTCTGACCTTACAGAGGGGTCAGGGGAGAAGTGACAGGAAATGAGAAAAGGGAAAGGAACTCGTGCTGAGCCAACTGTGGACTCTGCGCCCTGGCAGTGACGCCTTCCAGGGCAGGGAGCTGCCCAGCAAATCTCGGCAGAGTGAGCTGGACAGAGACCAGAGCAGCCTGTCAGAGTCGAGTGAGGGGCTGGAGGGGCAGGCAGCAGGGGACAAGCCCATGTGAGGGGCCCAGGAACCCAGGGCTGCCGTGTTCCCCAGATCTCCATCGTGTATTTGGGAAGTATGGGAATTCCAGAGCAGTGGCCCAAGGAGGGGTGCAGAGAGTCCCGGAACCACTGAAAGATGACAGCACTGAAAGAGTCAGGAGGCATGACACGTGATGACCACAGTGGGCAGTCGAGGACAGAGAGGAAGGAAGGTCTCCAAGTGTCAGCGTGGCCCCTCATCCACCCACGGGAGAACAGTGGTGGCCACGGGGTCACTGTGGAAATCTCTGGGAAAGGCCCTTGCCTGAGCAGCCAGTCCACACTGTGAGGTGGGGCTCCCTTCTGAGGACGTCACTCACTGAATAGCTTCAAGGAACGTCCTGTCCTGTCTCTGTCCTGGTGTTTGACCTTGTCCTCTTCTTCCAGACAACGTGAATTGATTTTCTCCATAATGGATTTTCCTGAAGCAAAAGCTGTAATCCAACAGTCACTGTCACTTCAACAAGTTGTGATTTATTAGTGTTAGTCAGGAGGGTGCCTGTAACAAAACAAACGCCTTGTGAATCCGTCACAGCAACATCCATCCCGAGACACTAGGCCCTCCCTTAAAAGCCCCTTTTTGATCAGGGCTGCTTAGCAATGGAGGGACCCAGCCACCGAGAGCAGGTGGGGAGGGGCCTGCAGGTGGCCGGTCGGGGCGTAGCAGGCACCGTTGCTGCAGCAGCAGCTCCCTCCAGACCCTTGAATTTATGAGACTGAAAAGTAGCCTTCAAAGAGGTGAAAAATCAGGGTAACAGGTGATTCAGACCAAGCAGAGCAAGAGATTAACAACAGAGGGCGAGGGATTTAGCAAAATACTCGTTCAAGTCATCAGAATAGTTTCCAGAAATAACGGGACAGCCCAACGTGACCTGGTTGGTCACGAGCACCAGGAAACAGACAAGGAAGGCCCTCCCAAGAGAAGGGACCAGAGTTTGCCATTCAGGGTCCTAAGGTGACCCCAGGAAAGACAGCATCGGGCCACATCCTCTTCTGTGAAAAGCCTACGCACAGTCCTTCCCATGGCTGGGCCACTTTGCGTGTGACCTGACAGTTCCCGTGCAGCAAGGCAGAGCCGACTGCATGACCCCACTGTGCCCCTTCCTCGCAAAACCTGTGAGTCAACTACTCTGTCACTGGCTCACACAGGAGCCTGCCCTCCCCAGACGCCCAGCGGCCCCACCGCACACACAAGATGGCAGAAAAGCCTTTGTTGGATGACCAAATCTTTTATGCCCTATTAAATTGCCGTTTGCATTTTTTAGTAATTCCTCTTTGTAATTCAAGGTATTGATCAAAAAAGTGTTTTCTGTCTGCTGAGAGAAATGGAGCTACACGTCGGGCTCGTGTTTGTTTCTGTTCCTTAATGTTTTGTACTTCTGCATAATTCATGCACCCAGAGGCTCTGCGTGACGGCCACATTTTATAAATCCCCCAAATAAATAAGTAATAGCCTACTTAGAAAAGCCACTTTGGTTTTCCTAGGACTCTGGCTGCTGCTGTCTGATAAGTCACATCCAGCAACTCAAGCCCAGGACAGTCATCGCTACATCTCTAGTTATGCTTCAAACATTAAAAATAAAAATGAGCGCCGCCCGGCTGGGGTATGAGTTTGGTGTGAATGCCCCCGTGCAATCCTCCTTTGCTTTCTCAGAAATATAGCCCACTCATAAATTCCAGACAAGAGGCAGAAAACTGAACAATAAGTGACTTGATGAAAGCTCTTGTAAGAAAAACTACATATTTGGTTTTTTTTGTAGAGACAGTTTCTCACTTTATGGCCCTTGGTAGAGTGCTGTGGCCTCACACAGCTCACAGCAACCTCCAAATCCTGGGCTTAGGCGATTCTCTGGGCTCAGCCTCCCAAGTAGCTGGGACTACAGGCACCTGTCACAACGCCCGACTATTTTTGTTGTTGTTGTTGTTGTTGTTGCAGTTTGGCCAGGGCGGGGTTTGAACCTGCCACCCTCAGTATATGGGGCTGGTGCCCTACCCACTGAGCCACAGGCACCACCCAAAACTAAATAACTATTTAAAACCCCTTTTTTTTTTTTTTAACAAGCATTTTCCCTGTGATACCAGAGGTTATTAGCAGCTCAATGGAATTTGGGTTGATTCATTTTGGTGAACGGGGATAAAAAAGAAAGATCTGCATTCACCTGACTGTTCGGAAACTTGCTCAACTCCTTGTTAGCCTCAACACACAGAGAGCACCTGGCCACATTGCACCACACCACGGCCCTCCAGGGTGTTCTCTCTGGGAGGACGTTAACACGGTCACACTGTGTGGCTTGCAATGCAGCGAACCCTGTTTAACATAGTTCACATGATGCTGAGATGGGTCCTTTCTTCACAGTCTGTCTGAAGTCCTCTGATTGCAAGGGCACGTCTCCATGACAACTTGCTGGGCAAGAAGAGGCTCTGTGGACGGTTCTGCAGTGTCCCTTAACAAGGTGATGTCAGAGTCTTCAGGCTTCTGGAACGTACCCTCCCTTCCCTCCAGAATGCTTCACTTTATAAAGCACATTTTATGCACCGACCCCTCATCCCTTTCTCTTTTGTGGTAAAAAGCATTAAACTTTCTCTTAGTTTCACTTTGGCTTAAGATCAATATTTCGACTAAATTCATATCTTTGATATATAGCATTTCACTGTGAGAGTGTAAGAAGCCATATATTATTTTGCTCTTAAGAAAAATGGGAATCTGATCTGGAGATTACCTGCTAAGCGGTTGTGAGGATTTATTTGAATTCCCCTAAGAACCTGTTAGTGTATAATTTGTTGCCCAGGATTTATGAGCCTCCCAGGAGATTTCATTCACCACCGAAGAGCATTTTCCTGACATGTCAAAGACCTGCCACAGTGCCTGGGGTTTTTGCATATTCACAATGGGGCTGCCTTGGCACAGCTCATGAAAATTTGGCAAAGACCTGCCTGGGAGAAGTCCCAGCATCAGAACAATGGGGCACGTTCCCTGCTGCAGAGCCCACTCTCAGATTTAAATTTGTCATTTTTAAAACACTATCCAGCTCAGCCCTAATATTCTGTGTTCTCTGAAATCTCTGAAACTGGCTTCATTACAAGGGAAGGGGCTCTTGGTTTTACTGGACTTACTACATGGATTGCTACCAAAGTTTTGAGACAGACTGTGTTATCCATTATTTCGCTTCCAAGAATGATAGCCGACAGGGTCCCTTCTGATTCACCCCTGCAGGATTCAACTTGCTCAGCTCATCAGTGTTCCTGGAAGGGTTTCATTGGCTCCCATTTGCACAGAGTTCATGTTTCTTGGCTTTGGTGTATCTTAGAACTTTCGTCATGATCCATGTATATTGTGACATATTCAATGTCATCAAACATTTGTCATTCAGAATATATGTTATTGAAACAGAATCAGAGTTTATGTTTTTCGAACATGTGTGTTCAGTTTATAAACAGATGACACTGGTGAGAGGGACATAGTTTCCAGAGACAGGTCCAACCTCACACACCCTCAGAAGAGGTTGTGTTACATGTATTGGGGGCCAGGAACTCAGCTAGGCCTTTGTACCATTGACAGGAGCGAGGCAAACAAACCAAACAGGTGTCTGAAGCCAGTGAGCCTCCACGCCATGGCACAGTGGTGGAGTCTGGACGTTGGTGAGCCTCCACACCACCGCACAGTGGTGGGGTCTGGACGTCGGTGAGCCTCCACGCCATGGCGCAGTGGCGGTGTCTGGATGCTGAGGCGAGCTGCCTTCCCCTCCACAATGACAAAAAACACCATGTTAAACAAAATGTTAGAAAATAATCCAAAAAGCACCAGCTCTAATTTTAATGAGTTATATTTACACATCTAAGGAGACCTTCAGAAATTTATTCTGACCACTCTGGCGGAGCTGTCACCCAAAAGGCCATTTCCTGACGTGTTTTCAGTTTGGCCCTTCAGCATTTCCACCTTGTGGATTAGAAAACATAACAATTATGATTCTCCTCCAGGTTCTGCATACTCTAAATTTAATTGTAGATTGAAAACATTTTTCAGAAAATTAACCCCTTACCTTCCTTAGAGCACGCTGGAGCTGTTTTTTTTTTTTTTTGTTAAAGATGTTTATCTGTTTTTTTTTTTTTTTTTTTATTGTTGGGGATTCATTGAGGGTACAATAAGCCAGGTTACACTGATTGCAATTATTAGGTAAAGTCCCTCTTGCAATCATGTCTTGCCCCCATGAAGTGTGACACACACTAAGGCCCCACCCCCCCTCCATCCCTCTTTCTGCTTCCCCCCCATAACCTTAATTGTCATTAATTGTCCTCATATCAAGATTGAGTACATAGGATTCATGCTTCTCCATTCTTGTGATGCTTTACTAAGAATAATGTCTTCCACATCCGTCCAGGTTAATACAAAAGATGTAAAGTCTCCATTTTTTTTAATAGCTGAATAGTATTCCATGGTATACATATACCACAGCTTGATAATCCATTCCTGGGTTGGTGGGCATTTAGGCTGTTTCCACATTTTGGCGATTGTAAATTGAGCTGCAATAAACAGTCTAGTACAAGTGTCCTTATGATAAAAGGATTTCTTTCCTTCTGGGTAGATGCCCAGTAATGGGATTGCAGGATCAAATGGGAGGTCTAGCTTGAGTGCTTTGAGGTTTCTCCATACTTCCTTCCAGAAAGGTTGTAGTAGTTTGCAGTCCCACCAGCAGTGTAAAAGTGTTCCCTTCTCTCCACATGCACGCCAGCATCTGCAGTTTTGAGATTTTGTGATGTGGGCCATTCTCGCTGGGGTTAGATGATATCTCAGGGTTGTTTTGATTTGCATTTCTCTAATATATAGAGATGATGAACATTTTTTCGTGTTTGTTAGCCATTCGTCTGTCGTCTTTAGAGAAAGTTCTATTCATGTCTCTTGCCCATTGATATAAGGGATTGTTGGCTTTTTTCATGTGGATTAATTTGAGTTCTCTATAGATCCTAGTTATCAAGCTTTTGTCTGATTGAAAATATGCAAATATCCTTTCCCATTGTGTAGGTTGTCTCTTTGCTTTGGTTATTGTCTCCTTTTTTAAACACCCCGGTCTGCTGTGTGCTACATCTGCACCAGGAAAACGCACCTTCTCTCCAGGTGGAGAACTGGAGCCATTCCCTCCCTCACTGTGCTGGCCTCTGTGCCTCTGGTTCCTGCAGAAGTGGTCAGATGCCTCCCTACCTCCCAGACCTCGCTCCCTGCTCCCTGAGAGGGAGGAATCGTGGCTTGCAGGTGGGCTCAGCCTGCCCAGTTCCCAGACCGTGCCTTATGCTGTGATGATGACAGATAAACATTTATTTCCTGAATTTACCTCCTCACTTTCTATATATAAAGTAACAATAAAACAATCTAATTTAGTTATTTGCTTAACAGGAGTTAATATTTACTGAGAGCTTAATATGGTCCCGCAAAATGTTTTACATCAGTTTCCTCTTTTTATCCTCAAAAGAAATAGTGATTTCCGTCTGTTTTTATCCCCATTTTCTGATGAAGAATTGGAGACCCTGGGAGGCTTAGAACCATGTTCAGTGTGAGCTATAAAGTGGTAGGTGCAGAAAGCACATGAGGGGACGTGGGTGCCGTCTCCTGCTGGAAGAAACGGTCTGGTAGGAGGGAAGGAAAGCGGTGACGGCCCGTGTGTGTGTGTGTGTGTGTGTGTCTGTTACACACATCCTTCAAAATATGTCCAACTGTTGCATGTAAATAAAAAAGAAAACCAGGGCAGCGCCTGTGGCTCAAAAGAGTAGGGTGCCAGCCCCATAAGCCGGAGGTGGCAGGTTCAAACCCAGCCCTGACCAGAAACTGCAAAAAAAAAAAAGAAAAAGAAAATCAAGGGGAAAAACACTATAAAACATAAAAGAGCAAACACAAAATAATGCTATACCATCAACTGAAGGTTCAGCTGTAGCACAAGCATGGACCCAAAGCTGGTGACGGTGTCACTGAATGGACCCAAAGCTGGTGACGCTGTCACTGAAGCACTTACAGGGTGCCAGGGAGATGGAACAGCGCAGGTCTCCACCCCGCTGGGCTTGTCAGGAGCTGGCTCCTTTGGAGGTGGTAGCAAGACCACCACCATCATGCATGCGTCCCCAGCCCAGGGACCAGAGGCTGGCAGTGACGGCACAGGCCTGGCTCCCGTGGGTGACAAAGGCAGAGGTGACGTGAGGAGGGGAGAGCCCAGAGCCCCAATTCAACTTTGGTCTACAACCATCCACTCACATCAACTTGGAAAGTGTCTGTCATCATGAAGTTGGGAGAAAGAATGTCACCAAGCAAAGAACACTCTCTTTTAGTCACACAGAAGATGCCAAAACACACCACAGGGTGTAGACGTCTGACCCCCGAGGAAGGTCTGGAGTAAACACAGTGAGTGGTGGGAGGTCTGAGAGGCACCACTCCGGTGAGACAGTGTCAGGATGCTGCCTGACGGTGGCAGAGTGACCTGGCTGCGCCTGAGTCTTCATCCAAAGCGCACCAAGCACTCCATTAATAGCGGAGACAGACCCATGCAGACAGCTGCTTCCCTGCAGCCCTCCCAGGTTGAGGCTTGTGACTCTATGACTCCTTAGCCAGGCACCGCATCTTAGCCACATGCCCATATCTTAACCACATGCCACACCTTAGCTACGTGCTACACCTTAGCCACCTGCTGCAGCTCAGCCATGCGCCATACCTTAGCCACATCCCACGCCTCAGCCATGAGACATGCCTTCGTCACATGCCACAGCTTTAGAGGTAGTAAGAGACCAGCTGCTTCAGCAGAGGCTTTTGCTAACATCTCTTATATTACATGAGCAATCCAGAACTGTGCTTCTGGGCACAGAGCAAATCATGGGTCTCAGCTAACAATTTGCAGTGACCTTCCCACCAGTAACCTGACCCCAAAACCCAGCAGAGACCTTGAGGGGCAACAAGAACGTCAAGAGGTGGAAAACCCCCAGGCTGTGCAAAAAGAATTAACCTTCCTCAAATTCAAGCTGATGAGCCTCATGGTTTAAACATGACCTTTGAACAACTCTAGGCTAAGAACTAAGCTGCAATTAACATTAAAACTGCTGATTTTTAAAGATGAATTACCTATGAAAAGCTTGGACTACAAAGAGCACGAAACACACACAAAAGCACTCAGACACCCAGGGTGCACGTGTACCACACACAGACACACAGGCACACACAGGAAACACGTACGTGCACACATGTGTACACGCAGAGACAAATGCACACTGATGTACATGAACACACAGACACACAGGGACGCACACAGGCACACACAGGAAACACGTACATGCACACATGTGCACACGCAGAGACAAATGCACACTGATGTACATGCACACACAGACACACAGGGACGCACACAGGCACACACAGGAAACACGTACATGCACACATGTGCACACGCAGAGACAAATGCACACTGGCGTACATGCACACACAGACACACAGGAACTCACACAGGCACACACAGGAAACACGTACGTGCACACATGTGCACACGCAGAGACAAATGCACACTGGCGTACATGCACACACAGATACACAGGAACTCACACAGGCACACACAGGAAACACGTACGTGCACACATGTGCACATGCAGAGACAAATGCACACTGATGTACATGCACACACACACACACACACAGAGCAGTGTGGCCAGGGTGGCTGTGCCAAGCAAAGTGCAGTCTGGCCAGTGAGATGAGGCCCACAAGGATCACAGAGACGCCCTATCTTTTCACTGCGGCTGACTGCGCGACCACGCGATGTTCACTGCAGACTGACACTCAAAGTACGTGCGGGGTCAGGCACCCCACCAGCTCTTTCAACTGTGCTTTTCACCTGGACAGGCAGACCACATGCCCACTGTCCCTGAGACCCCCATGCCCCACATGGTCCTCACTACATGATGCCCTTTTTGGTACATTATGTCTCTCTGACTTATTGGTGCCCTGTAGGTGCCCGGTGTTAAAGAGTCATCAAGAACTGAGAAGCAGAAAAGAGGGGCAGCCTAATGCTGCCCTATGCTGGTGAGAGCAGCCTTCAGGTCCCCACAAGGGTAAATGATGGACTTGAGGCTTAAAGGAGCAAGAGAGGCGTCCTACAGGGCCCACAAGAGACACGTTCTACAGGGGCTGTAAGAAATATGTCCTACAGGGGCCACAGACAGACCTCATGTGGTCCTTCAGAGTCGCAGGAAGGACTCTGGTTCAAAGGGCACTATTCTATGTGGGAACAAACTCAAAAGCTGGCAATTGTGAGCAGCTATTAGCACCTAAATCAAACAAAATGAGCAAGGAGGTCTCCCCGCCTCCTGTCTGATGACACACATGTGGTCCCTGTGCCACCTACCTGCTAAGAAGCATCAACCCCAAGTCGTTCGGTAAGTGGTTGTGATTGAAAAATGTTGGCACCACCCACCCCAGTGGTCAGGGGGCCCAGCAGGAGGCAGGGGGCTCCCCAGAAGCTGCCTCCTGTGGAGAATGATTGGCTCCACCTGAAAGTGGCTTCCTGAAGCAGCTCCCCAGCAGGCCTCACAGGCTGGAGGTGTGAGAGCCACTGGCCTCCCAGGCCACTGGCCAGTGCTCTGCTGAAAATGCTGGTTCCTTCAGAGTTCTCAGACCCTCCGCCTCCTAGCGGTGGGGGGGCACCCCGGGATTTTCCCCCCAGATAGGTGGCTGTAACAAAGGAGGGTCCCACATCCACACAGAAGGGGTGTGGGGCCTAGTGGTCTTGGGGGGTGCCCAGGTACCAGGGCCCTGCCATCTAGGTGATCAGGAATCCCACCTGCAGGGCCAGAGGCCCGACACTGGGCCCAGAGCCTTCTGGATGTTGCAGGATGGGGCTCCCTCAGCATCATGGAGATTTCCCCAGGAGGCTGACTACAGGCAGGGCCAGGAGCAGCAGAGCTCAGGACACTGGGTCTAATGTCTTCCTCATAACAAATAGGGACTCTGGGACTTAAAGAAACCCCCTCCCTAACCACTGAGGAAAGAGGGATACGGGACCAAAGCCAGTCACTCCCTGGCCAAGACATGGGCTGAAAAGCTATTGCTCAAAGGCAAACTCACTTCTGTTTTTAGAAAAGGAAGAGAGAAAGAAGAAAATGCGGCTTTAACTAAAGTAAAGCAGTTTTGTTCTGGGAACAGAGATGTGTGGAAAGCGGGGCAGTGGCATGGGCTGCCAAGGGAAGTGTCCCTGTGAGCGCGGCTGCCCATGATCTCTGCTCTGGGGCTACCTTCTAATTTTATGGTCTGTGATCATGTCAGAGAAGATAAGCCTTGCCAAAGAGGACGCAGTCCAGGGAGCAGCAGACTCTTCTCATCAGCAGGCGCTGGAGAAGCTGGGGAGGGGTGTCGGCTGTACTTTGGCATGTGCATGTGTGCATGTGTGTTTGTGTGTGTGCATTTGTGTGTGCACATGTATTTTATGTTTGTGTGTGCATTGTGTGCACTTGTGTGTCTGTGTGCATGTGTGTGCTTGTGTTTGTGTGTACATGTATTTTGTGTGTCTGTGTGTGCATGTGTGTCTGTGTGTGCTTGTGTATTTGATGTGTGCATGTCTGTGTGTGTGTATGTGTGCACACGTGTTTTATGTGCATGTGTATGTGTGTCTGTGTGTGCACACGTTTGTGTGTGTACATGTGTGTTTATGTGTGTATTGTGTGCGACTGTGTTTACAAGTTGTTCTCACACTGGAAGAAAGGAAATTTGAGGTTTTCCAGGATGGGGAGAGCACCATGAATGTGCTTTGGGTGTTCAGACCAGTCACCTAAACCTGGGAGTGAGAGGGGTGCAGTTCCTCTTGGTTTCCTGAGAAGATGTTGGGCCCTGGCCTCCCTGGAAGCCCGTGGCACAGCAAGGGAGGCCAGCACCAGCTCCCACACTGCTGTCCCTCGAAACTCGAGGCTCTGCCTTCTGCATGGAGCCCCCGGGCGGCCATCCCAGACTCCTTATCACAGGCGGCTTCAGGAGCCCTGGCGCACACAAAGATGTCTGCAAAGAGAGGTAGCGACCAGGCTGGATCCTCAATCCTCAACAACTCACACAGTAACATTTGGCAGCTTTCACTAGAGAGCCCATACATTTCAACAATGGAGCAAAATTAAAACAAAATAAATATATTAATTTAAAAGCCAGACATCCCTCCCACCTTTAATTTGCATGCCCGTTTGGGTAGAACCCACATCAAAACTAGCTAACCTATTTGTTGCAAAATATCTGGGTGGTTTTAGTAAAATTATAGAAAAATCAGCCAGCCTCAACATAATCTTGAACACACTCTGATATCAATGATGTTTCTGAAACCCCTGAGTGCTACATGATCCTCATGTCCTCGCAGTCCTGGTATTTCCCTGTCACCTTCTCTCTGAGCACATTGTTAGCAGAATGATTCTCACGAGCATCACAAGAGCAGCAGCTCCTCCTTGGAGACATCCTCAGCATCACCTACAGGGCCGTTATTGTAAAGTTATGTTCATTATTTTACCAATATCAAAAATAATAATAATAATGAGATTTTTATTAAATGTCTCCTGCCTCCTCACTTTCAAACATACATATATAGAAAATGACAACACTGCAGTAAACGGCGGCTAGACACATGTTCTTAATCACAAACATGCAATTTCTCTGTCAGTGTGGAGAAGACTGCTTATTGTCTTTGAAGCCTTGATTCTTCCAAATATCTTTTTCTCAAGAAATATATTAGCACTACTTAGCACTTTGAAAACAGAAGATTGATAGGCATGGTGACTATAAAAAGTAAATAAATACACTGACGCTCTTAGCACACACACTCACACGGTGAAAAGAAGGATTACGATTCCCGTATTGTATTAAATTCAGCATATTTGACAAAAAGAAACAAAACTACCAGAAGGCAAAGGGTAATATTCTCTGAATTTTCAAACTGGTATTTTTCATGGAAGAGATTGGAAAATACATCCC
The DNA here is from genome assembly GCF_027406575.1 of Nycticebus coucang. Lineage (NCBI taxonomy): Eukaryota > Metazoa > Chordata > Mammalia > Primates > Lorisidae > Nycticebus > Nycticebus coucang. The sequence continues at coordinate 67,239,914 of NC_069799.1, read as the reverse complement.
ATTACAGAGGAAGTGAAATTTCAGAAATTACAGAATGAGGCAATCTCTGGAATTGAAGGAAAAAGCACAAAGGTGAGAATATCACGTCTTGAAATGAGAACATCTTGGTGCTAATGACAGAGACGGGGGCGATGTCTCGTCGGGGCAGAGTCCTGGGACAAAATGTTTTGTGTAAGGCTTATGATCTGGGTGTTAGACCTAGGGAGACATCAGAGCTGGATATTGGCTCTGTAACCAGCATGGGAAGGTGCTGGTTTGATTCCCTAAAAATTTATCAGCTCTCAGACAGCCTGGGGTGGTTCTGAGAGGGCGGAGTTTGCACAGTTGGGAGCACTCTGAGCCATGAATTGGGAGAGAAAGAGAAACCAGCAAAGGAGGGACTGAGGTGGTCACAGAGGGACGGGAATGAGGAAAAGCAAATTATCACCAAAGCCAAGAGAGGCGGCTGCTTCACGGGTGTGGAGTGCCAGAGGCAGAGCTGTGGTCCCAAGTGCCACATGTGTGGTCAGTATCTTTTTCAAAGAGGAAAGAACCTGCTAACGGGGTTGTCTGAGACAGGACATGTTGAGGGTGCAGCCCCAGGGCAGCTCCCAAAGGGCCTCTGCTCTCTGCGGGTCTGCTGCCAGCACCACCACCGTCCTGGGGCAGGAATCCTGACACCTTCTCCAACCACGTTGTCCCCACACGCTCATTCTAAGACTGTCAGTGTTGTTGCCCTCGGAACTAGATGTTCAGAGACGCAGAGGAAAGCACTGCGGACAAAATGAATATTATGAAAGGGAGACTGAGGCTTGCTGGGGCACTCAGTGACTACCCACAGTTATTGGGTGTTTTTTATACACACAACACTAGTAAAAAAAAAAAAAGATATAGAAATAGAAAAGGGAACAAATAATGGTGAAATCATAGAGACTGCCAAAAAATTCTTTGTTCAGCACATATGCTGCTGGACAGGTACACAGTTAATCTAAATCGAGAACACTTTGTTCAACACTTTGCTCAAGGCTTAATCACAACAGCACCTTGCTGTCTGTTCTGTTTGATTAGTTCCCTGAAAGTAAAGAAAGACAATTTATTAAAAGGCAAATGGAACAAAGCACAGTTGCCCGTAACCTCCACAGGTGCACAGCCCCCAGCTGCAACCTTGCAAAGCCCTCCGGTAAAATTCCTTTCTGTGAACATTTAACTAAATGTTCTTATTAGCCTGGGCTCGTCCACAGAGAAAGAAGTTTTTCCATCTTAGGGCAATGTTCCTTGGGGAGCACAGGAGGCTATGTCACTTGCTTTGGTTGGGGGGCCAGTGACCCTCCAGTCAGTCACTCTCTTGTGCTGTTGCTTTGGGATTTCCCTCCTCCAGCTGATTACGCCTGACTAGTCCATGCTCAAAGATGGCCAGTACCCACCACGGCCCTCACAGTGGTAGGTGTGTAATTGTGAGAGCTGTCACAATCAGAACTGCACGTCTGCAGTGGCTGCTGGGCTGGGTCTCCCTTAGATATCTGCGCCATCAGAGCAAGAAAGGGACAGCAGAACTGAGTGTCAGTCTGTGACACTCGCGGTCCTCCCCAAAGGACACCCCCGTCCAGAAGTTCCTGCAACCCTATGGCCCAGCCAAGGGACACGAGAAAAGGAAGATGCAACCTATTTCATCCAGGGATGTTCTATGGAATCCCACTGACAGACCATAGCCTTACAAGGCGAGGACTAGAAAAATGCGGATTTGATCAACGAAATGAGATCATTTCTGGGTTATTGATTTTCGAGCCAATTTTTAAGTTTAAAATTCCAGTAACATTATTTCACTAGGCAAAACACTTACCATCCAAATAAATATTAAATATTAGGAAGCATTTTTAAATTTTTACCACCTTCAGAATATATTACAAACATCTCGATCCTTCCAATGTTCTTCAACAATCATACGAACAGTCACGTGTCACTTAACAAAGGGGAAACATTCTGGGAAATTTGTCCTTAGGAAACTTGATCGTGTGTGACCATCATGGGGTGCACTTGAACTTGCCCAGACAGGCGGCCTCCTTCTCGCTCCTGGGCTGCACACCTGCACAGTGTGTGTCTGTGTGGAATAGCCTGAGCAGGTGCAGCACAGGGAAAATGTGTGTGTTTAAACACACCTAGAAAAGACACAGTAAAATACAGTATTATAATCTCATAAGACCACTGTTATGTATGGTCCATCATTGACTGAAACCTTCCTAGGTGGCACCTGACTAGTAAAATGTCCATTTGTCAGATGATGCAGGCTGGGCAGTTCCTCCAACAGAATGGTTTCTACAATTCCAGTGTTTACTGTTCTGATAGATGCTCTTCATAAGGGCTCCCTCCGCCCCAGCCAATTTTAACTGATGGTTTGTCTACTGGATAAACCTGGTCTCTGAAGAAGAAACTCAGTGTCAAGTCTACAGCATAGCCCACCGGAGGAGTCTCTCTTGCTAGCGAGGAGAAGTGGGCAGGGAGGGAGTGCACCCGGAGGGCTCTGTGGGGCAGGCGTCCTCTCTGCAGCAGCTAACCGTGTCATGTGGAAATCACTTGTGTCGGGCTGGACTTACCTGAACAGCTGCCACCCAGGACATGGCCTCCTCACCCCCAGCTATCACTGGTCTGCGGATATATCCCTCCGAGAGGATGGCCATCCCTACCTTGCCGCCTTTTCCTATAGTTTGGAGCTTCTCCACTGGTCTCCTGCCTGTGGATACAGGTCTGACCTGTGAAGCATGGCAAGGGTGAAAACAGTTCTCCACAAAGGCAAGTCCAAATGTGGAAGGGAATGGCAGTGACTGGCAAAATTCACATCGACAAATGTTTAAGGGAGGCAGAGCCTCACGACTTCATCTGCAACTAGACTGTGCCAGAATCTCTGACAACTCCTAAGTGTGCTAATGAGAGAGACACTACCGGATCTTTTGTGACGCTTTGGGGGAACGATGCAAGATGAAAATGTTAAGCAGCTCTGCCTTGAAAACGTTGTTCTCTGGGTTACCGAGTACAGCAAATATGTTCTGCCCACACTCTCTTCTCGTTAGATTGCCACAGGTGAGCCCACATATTTCATAACATGCTCTGTCCAGATTTACTCTGAGAAAAACCTCGCCTTTCCCATTGGGAGCTGGCTTTGCCCTCACAGGTCCACTTGGCAGCACAGAGAGCTCTTTCCTGGGCTCCTGCAGGTGACAAAGGCAGCTGGGGGCCTTGCTCAGAAAGGCAGAGCACCAGCAGTTCAGAGAAAAGCCGGTCGTGCCTGGGGGAAGGAGGAGGGTGAGGAGGGAATGCTGGTGACAGCACAATGCCAGCAGTGACCGAGGGTGCCCCTAACGCGGGTGCGGAGAGTGGCTGTGCAGAACACGCACCTCCATGTCCACCCCATGGCGACCTCCAGTTCCTGGAAATGTACACAGAGGATGACACCACGTGACCATGAGGCTAGGACATCAGGTGGCATTTCAGAGGGGACAGGGAAATGCCTGGACAACCGTGAGCTTCCCCAGCCCGGCCCAACTTCTAACAACACCAAGGATCCAGGTCACAGCAAGACTAGGATACTGGAGCCATTAGAAACGACAAAGGGACAAAACAGAGCTGGTTTTCCTAAAAGTACCTGCTGCTTTAAGTTGGGAGAGTAACCCCCGCACAGTCAGGACCTTGGGAGGAGCGGAGAGAGTGACCCCCGCACAGTCAACACCTCGGGAGGAGCAGAGAGAGTGACCCCCGCACAGTCAGCACCTTAAGAGAAGCACCCAGCCCCAGCCGCTCAGTATTCCTGGGTGACCTGAGCCCCGACCACCAGCCACTGCACTCTGCTGCTGCCCAGGTGTCCAGCTGAGTGGAGTGCCAGAACCATCCTCCCCAAATGTCCGCAGCTGCCTGCCGAGATCTGGAAGACCAAAATGCTTGCTCCAGAGAAGGCATGTGGGCTCGATCCCTGGGACTGACGGCACTGGGCAGGCTGCTGTGGGCGCTGAGGGGCAGCTCCTGAACCAGCCACGCCAGGTCCCATTTTTCCAGTGTGTTGTCAGGGTGACTAATCGTGGCTCCTGGCTCTCTCCACCTCATTTTCAAATGACTTCTTTTTTTCTGCAATTCATAAATCCTCACTTTCATGGGAGGCGTCTACAGGATACTTTATCAAATGCCTTTTGAAAGCCTCTGCAGAAAATACAACCTGTATCCCTGGCTTCTCTCTTGCTCTTTCTTCAGTAATGGAATCAAGTTTTTACAGAGGGAGGCACGCGGCAGGGCAGGGCCCAGGCGTCCTAGGCCTCCCTGAGGATCTCCAAGCACTTACTGCAGACTTTGAGATTTGCCATCCTCATGTGCTTTCTGAGAAAGGAAGAGAGAAATTCTAAATTCTTCCCGCAGTGCAAACCTCTACTCTTTGGAAACCCTTAGATAGGCACCTTCTGAAGTAAGCCTGTGTTCTCAATTGCAGGAAGCACATCTTGTCTCTGTGCAATGGAAACAGTGAAACTTCTGGAAACATCTATGTGACACAGATCCATGAAGCCCACCCTCCATGCCGAGCTCCCAGACGTCCCCTGCCTGTCCCAGGGAACAAGGGGCTTCTCTGCAGCAGCCGCACCTGCCCTATCCACCCCGCCCAGCCTCAGTGACAGGAACGGAGGGAACATACAACCCAGAGCTGCCCAGAGGCTCAAACAACTGGGTAGCTTTAAAACAAACAGCCACAGAACCCTCCTGACTGCTGGAGCCCAGAATTGCAGGACCATACAGCACAGCTTTCTGTGGTACTGTGGACCTGTGTTACTCACGAGCAGGACAACCTCAGAGAGCCCTGTGAGGGCACAGGGGAAGGCCAGGGGGAGGCCGCTGGACACAGGGTGCCAGGAGGAGTCTTGAAGGAGCCCCGGCGGGGGGCACGCCTGGAAAATGCTCCTCTTTGGCACCGTGAAGAACGCAGCCACCTGCCTCGCTGCCGCCTTCCCCTTACGCTTCCCACTTCAGAGTACAGCCATGCCCTCCCCTCTCCACACTCCCCCATGCATGTCAGGCTGTCCTGGTCTCCGTCCTGAGTGTCCTACAGTCCAGGTAGACGAGGGATGAGAGGACTCGCCTACACAGCGCAGAAAGAAGCACGAAGTCCAGGTCTGACTCCCTGCGTCATCTCCCACTTAAACACAGACAGCTGAATTCACCTCCTGATCAAGACACTTAAGAGAGGATATTTTCTAATATCCTTTAAAAATAGCTTCTACTTCAGCCTTTTTCTGAGCTGGAGGAGAACGCATGACAATAGCCCAGTGATTTGGGGGCCAATTTTCTTTAAATACATCTCACGTGAGCTACTGAGCCTTTGATATTGGGAAGCTTCAGGACTCTCTACTCTGAAAACCTGCATAAATTGTGGGATTCTCACAATGAGCCTTGGCCTGATATCCCCATCAAGGCCGCCCGCCGGCACATGGTTCTGGCTGATGGGCCCCTCAGATGGCTCTCCCTGCGCCTTCACCGTACCCTCTGTGTGGGTCGTCCGCGCCACCTTCATTAAGCGCCTTTGTCAGGGCATTATTATTTAGCTATAAAAACCAGTGTGAGATAAAGCTCAGGCCACAAGCTGAGGAGAACTTTGGAAAAAAAAAAAAGTCATTTTTACTGCATTTTCCGGCATTGGGGGATTTGGAACACGGGGCTGGCAATATAGAAAGATAAGACTTCATCCCTTGTCTCAATTTTCTGCTTAACCCTAGAGTCCAGGAGAAAAGCTTATCTTTTTCCAAAGTATTTTCACTCTATGAAAAATATTTTCCTTGGGAACCTTTGTCTGTGTCCCAAGAGGATGCACGAGTCGTCTAGAACATTTGGTATGCACGTGTGGAGACAAACAGCTTCTCCGGGCTGGGGGCCAGGCATAGCTCAGAGAAGTGGGTGCAAATATTCCCCACTGGTCCTCTGAAGCTCCGACACCCAGTGCGTCCACCCCTGACACCTGATCACACGCCCCCCTCTTCAGAACGATGGCCCCTGGAATGGAGCAGAGTTTGTCCTCTGCCCAGAAGGTCCACATGCAGGCCGGCCAGAGTGTGTGCCCCGCCCTGCCGGCCTCAGCCTCAGAGAGGACTTGGCCAGGCTGAGCAAGAATGTGTTCAGAGTAAACACCCTGGGACTGGACACGACCTTTGGGGAGAATTCCTAAGACAAAGGGCGGCTGTCTAGAAGCTCTTCACCCCTGCCTGTGAGCGGCACTGGGTATATTTGCCATAATCGCATCCCATTTTAGCTGTCAAGAAAACAATTACCTAAAGCATGTGAAGATGGTATGCAAATGTTTGTTTTTAAGATGCAAAAAATTTAAGGAGACTTGATTGACAAAGAACCCAAGGCTGTGGAGAGGAGGAGGACGGTCTAAAGGAATAGGAGGGTCTGGAGGTTTGAGTGGGGAAAGGCAGGTTAGGCTAGTGGGCTGCAGAGGAGGCCGGCAGGCCATGTCCAGCCCTGAGTGGGCCTAGGGCCCGAAGGTGTGACTGACGGACACAGATGGAGGCTCTGAGAGGCGGTGAGTGAGCTCAGGAACTACTGATTTCCTCTAGCTAAAGAAGAGGAAGGAGAAAGGGGGGTGGGGAAGAGACAAATAAAATAATCAGCACGTGTGAAATGGGAGGAAAAACTCACCAAAACTGTGAGACCCGTCAGAAAGCTTTTCAGACAGGATAATTGGCATGACAATATTTCAAGTATTAGAGAGATTTCCGATCTTTCCATGATATTTCACAGAAATGTTTGGTGCAACTCAATTCTGACTTTTGAAATAGGTGGGTTTTTTTTTTCATTATAGAATAAAATGGGGATTACAAACACAGGCCACAGAAGTCAACTGTCTAGGTTTACAACCCACCTTTCAGAGTCGTGGGCACTGAGCCCCCCTGCGCCTCAGCTCCCCATGTGTGAACAGGTGATGACGGACGCGTCTGCAGTGTAGACAGACACAGGCTCCGCACGCTGCCACCTCCCAATCCTCGCCGCCCGGGACCTGTCGCCTTCCATGGAGAAGGCGATGCAGCAGACATGATTCAGGACCTCAAGGTGGGGAGAATAGCTGGGACTATCAGGATGGGCACAATTCAATTCCAGGACTCTTTAATCTAGAAATAGTGACAAATGTTAGACGCACTGAAGCGAAACTTGTGAGAGATGAAAACGCCAGGAAGAATGAGCTATTTCGGTCAAGAAAAAGGTAAGTCCAAGATCTGCAAATGACAGGACACTTGGCGTGATTTATCCTGAAATGTGAATGTTTAATTTCACTAGAAATAAAGACAGTAAATAGATCAGTGGGGGGGGGGGGGCGTGGGGAAGGAACGGAAACATCTGGTCTATAGTATTTTCATTACTTGCTCTTTGCCCCAAATACCTACCTATTCAGTAATGTCACTGAAAGAAGCCTGGTGAGACCTGGAAGGAGGTGTCTGTGTGACAGGCGCAGCCTTCTGGGAAGGAAAGGTGGCTTTCCGAATCCCCGTTACACCTGCTGGGTAACAGCCGCACAGCTGTGTGAGCTGACCCATGTGCCAGTTCCCAGTGAAAGCAGGAGTGGGTGATACACCGAGCCCAGCGGGTCCCGGGGGGCCTGGCCAAGTGTTTCTGTGTCGCCGTGAAGCTGCAGTCCTAGAAAGACCCTGAGAATGTGCCACTTGGAAAGTTTTGCTCCTTGTTATGTTTTTATCTGCCTGTAGCTGTCCTTGGCGTCAGCCCAGATCATCCCATGTACTTCTAAGCACCAGCGGGGCTACCAAGCGCCACCAAGTTCATCTTGCGGACGAGCTCTGGGTAGAAGCTGAAGACGTACTGGTCTAGATTACCGTGGCTGGCGCTCCCGCCTCACGTGACACGCTGTCACAGATTCTCCTTGGGTGTCGGGCCTAAGAGATGATCAAAATCTGCCTAGGAACGGTTTATCTGTCCTGCACAGATGGACCAAAGCTTTGTCAACATCCCCGGGATGGTTTAATCAGATGCCTTTGAATGTGTGAGAGGGAGAATGAAGTCTGCCTAATAAGCATGTCTTGCTTAGAATCTCTTTGTAATAGCTCAATATTTGTTTCCTTTTCTTCCTTTTCCTTTTTTTAATGCCTTTGAAAGTCCCCACGGGAACCACGGATGCTGAACTTCCCAGCCCAGCATGAGCCGCAGATGACAGGGACACGGCTGTGACTGGCCTCTCGCACCCTTTTGTTCCTGGGAGATATGTCTCTGCAGAGAGCACGGCACTGGCTGAAATCTGAGAGACGTGCACCCCAGTGCGCCTGGCGCCGGACTGTGGGGGTGCTCTCACGTCGTGGGGTGAAGACACAAAGGTGAGCAGAGAATCCTCCCTGTGGGGGGAACAGGGCCTGTCGATGCCGTGAACAGACCAGTCAACACCCGTGGCCACGTGAAGGCGAAGTGGATGCGACCTTTTTCCACGGGATTGAACTCTCTGCTCACTGGGTATTGTGACATCAGAAAATGACCCTTTGTATGCTTACTTTTGGCCCTTTTGCAAAAACTTCAATGCCAAGTCCATTCAAAGAAAGGTTACTATTTTAATAAGCTTCTTGAAGACGTAAGCATCACAGGCTGCTAACAGCCCCCCTCCCTGTGCACACACAAATGTGCGTCCTCCTTCCAAACACCCAGCTCTGGTTATTCCTGCACCGCCCACCCATGCACCCCACCCACCTGGCAGCCGGTCGTCTGTGGCGAGCAGTGTTGTGGAGGGCACCGTGCAAGGATTTCTTGTGCAGATGAGCATTGCCATGGCAAGGGATCAGGCTGACTTGCAGATACCTCTTTTCATTTGTGACCTTGGCCCCTCCTTGCCCTCAGCCCCCAACCCGTGAATCAGAAGCACCTCCTAGGACTTTGGGGAGTGGTAAGTGTGGTGCTGAGCATGAGCTCCCAGCAAAGGGCTCAGCCTCCGTGCCATCATTCCCAACACAGAGCACATGATATTTTTGCCCTTAGCACCCTTCCATGGGCAGGAAGGATTCTGACTACTCGTCTCTGGTCTGAAATGATTTCCAAGAAAACTGACTCAAATGATCTCAATATCTCCTTCTGTGGCTATTTCTCCTTGATTTACAATGCCTTTTGATTCATTTTTTTTGCATCAATTCACACATCACCTTCTAAAATAACATTCCCCAGGAAATGGCAAATTTATGAGAGACATTGTCCTCAGCCCAAAGGACTTGTGCCAACAACCTGGAATTAGCCGGCCCTGACCTGTCTTTAAGGCTGCACCTCTGCTCACTGGGAGTCTCTGCCCTGTTAAAGCTGACCACTGTCCACATACAGGCTGAGGAGCAGTGAGAGGGCACACCCTTAACTTCACACGCATGCAGAATCCCAGGGCCAGACCCATGCCTCCACCGCCTTTCACCCCTGGGAGGCTCTGAGAGTTGACCCTCCTTCCCCAGCCTCCTGGACACCTGGGAGAGACCAAGGGACACAGGTAGAGGTCACATGGGGCTTCTGGGAAACTGTCTTTTCTGATAGAAGTCGGTGATTGGCAGGATCCCTGGCCCTGTCTGGAGGTTGTCATAGGCCTATCCCCCCTGCCACCCTGCATGCTCGAAGCTCTGGCCATCAGGCATTTTCTACCTGCAGCCAAACGCATCCCTAGAGAAATGATGGCGTCGGGTTACAAAGACTTGAGCCGGGATGGTGCAGTCAGTTCTCCCCGTCTGTCCCATCTCCAACAGACTTTGTTGCTTTATTAGGCAAAGCTGTCTTGAGAGCTGAGTCCCTCCTACCCTCCTCACTCCAGGGAGGAGCCAGGGAGCCAGGGGCTTGTTTCCCACCATGCGTGGCTCGGGACCCAGTATGCCAGGTCCAGCTCCTGGTGGGGACACAACCAGCTTCATGGGGCAGCTCTGTCCTCACTCGAGGGGGCTTCCCCACTGTCCTGCTGGACAGGCCCCCTCACTTTCCATCACTTCTGGTCAGTCATTTGTAACGGGCTCTACAAACAAACTTCATAACCCTCATGTTTTCTCATAATCCTCTCCTTTAATTACATGACCTTTTGAGGTCAAATCCCAGAAATGGTGGATTTCGTGCAAGACGCAGGAGCTGAGAACTGAAGGCCAGTGGGCAGACTTCCTGAAGCAGGACTCACCATCCCCACAACCTGTCCCAGGGAATGGACAGGGACCTTCGTGGCAACACCCGCCCCGGCTCTAGGCAGCGGTCCCTCTTATAAAGCCCACGATCTCCACCGGTCACAGAGGTAGATGTTAGACCGCTCCTCCTGGTCTCCTCACAGGGCAAATATGGAGAATCAGTCGTACCAAATAAAACTTTCCTTCCTTGTCACCATAATTGGATCATTGTGTAACAGATGAGCACCTGGACCTTGGCCGAAATCCTCTTACTGTTTCAACAACACATTTGTCTGATGAATTGAGCCCCACGGGCCTCCCCAACTGGACCATTGCCCAGGAAGCAGGGAGGAAGGACCACGGCCCAGCGTGGGAAGCTGAGCCAGTGGGGGAGGTGACGGTGCTGCGGGAAATGCCGGTGGCATTACAAGCACCAAGACTTCTGTTTCCCCAAGGTGCATTCTGCCTTTGAAATGGGAACGTCCACTACTCTTTTCTCTGAAGTACACGAGGGTTCTCTAACAAGACAAGCACGCCCGGCGTGTCTGCGTTTTCAACAGTCTCAGCTCATGTCACAAGAAGCTTCTGGAAGCCCTGGAGAGAGACTTGGAGCCTGGCCACACTGTCCAATCTTCCTTGTGTTTATTTTATCAACATTTGGCTCTTACATATCAAATACAAAAACATTTCTTAAGTTGTGGAATTTATGTTACTTCATTCTATTATAAACATGGTACCCTTTGGCAGTTATTAGGAAGGCTGTCACAACTCAATTAATTATTAAGTGCTCATAAATATTTCAAACTGTATTTATGAATTTATTGTGGTTTCCTTACATTCACTTTAATGATCTCACTCATAAAAACAAAAGCTTTCCACGCATTTAACAAGTAAATGTAATAAACTAAATTTATAGATACAGCGATTCTCAAGTTCTCTTAAACATCCCAGGCCTGTTTACAAGTGTTAACTAAATTATCTAACAATTTTCAGTTTAAAGTAACACGTCTAAATTTAACTATGCAATTATGTGTTTTAATTTGGAATCATGAGTCTAATGCCTTGGATATTCTATGTCAGATTCTCTTAAATATTACAAATACTTAAAACACAAAGTGTAAATAGATTGTTCCTAACAACCAAAAAATGTTGATACTATGGTTTTGATTTGTTTTATTCTCTCTATTCTTAACTTCTTAATTCTAAGCCTTCCCAAGATTAAAGACAAATGCCCATTAGGACGGAAACTGGGCCAGACAGAGTGAGCCATCATGTCACCTGCACAGACAGCTGAGGCTCCGGGGTCCATTTCTTCCATCACCATATGTGTGAATTATTTTCCTTACAACAACCAGTTCTCCAAATCTCTGGACACCAACTAGGAATTCTATGATCTAATTCAATTCTGAAGTTCGGGCAGACAGACCCTGAAGATCTCAGCCCCACATACCGTCCACAGGCCTCCCAGGGTTCTGATCCACCAGCTAAAACTGGAGTTTCTGTGGCCCCCAACTTGAGATCAATCATTTTCCAGAATGGCTCATGAACTCAAGGGAACACTTTACTTCTGATTACCAGATTATCACAAGGACAGAGATAAACAGGCACGAGCAGAGGGTCTCCAGTGAAGCACCTCCTGGCTTGGGGGTGATGGGTGCCCCTTGCCTGGCATGCCAAGGTGCTCACCTCCCTGGGAGCACCCTGAGCCCCATGGTTTGGGGTTTTTATGGAGGCTTCATTCCAAAAGTACAATGTTCTAAATCACTGGCTACTGGGGAGGGGTGCGCTGAGCTCTCGCTAATGGGCCCATTTAGGGGAACATGGCACACCTCCCAGGTGAAAGGCTCAGCTACAACTTGGACTTGACCTAACAAAGGCAAACAATGGGACCCAATTGTCTGTACCCAGGTATTGATCTGAAATAAGAAAAAAATCCTTGACTGTCAGAGATGGGCTTGACCTCCAGGGCCCCCCTCCCTGTGGGGGGTCCAGCCCTCTGGACCTGCCTGGGTCTTTCTGGCCCTTGGTCCCCACCCTTAGGCTGTCTAGGGCCCCAGTCCCCAGTCCTGTCACTGGGATACAAAAAACGCTCACCCCTCTGGACCCTCCGAGGTCTTGTCAGAAGCCGAGACAGAGACCGCCATGTCACAGCAGAAAACATTCCCTCTGTCCTGTCACTCAGGAAGTGACAGGATGTCAGAGCTCTGTGCCCGGAGCCCGGGGAGGACCCAATGCCCAGGTTCCTCATCACTGGGAAACTGGGGCAGGCGTGCCGGCCTCACTGGAGACCCCACGGGTCACCGTGAGCCTTCTGCCAATACCTGCTGTGCTGGAAGGAACTCTCAGACCGTTCCCTCCGAGTGGGGATGGCAGGGCCTTTCCTTTGGACTCAGCACTCCTGGCCCAGTTCTTTGAAACCTTTCAACATCTCAGCCTCCTCCTGGGTCTGAATCCTGTGACAGAGGCCCTGCTGGAGACGCTGCTCCTGCCAACCTACTTCACAGTGGGATCCGGAAGGATCGGCCCCCTCTTCCCTCCCTGGGCCTCGTTAACCACAGGTCTGTGATATGTTACAAGTTTTTTTTATTTTCTTTTAAGTCAGGGCAAGTTTCATAAAAATTAGAGCTGGGCAGTTAACGCGACCTCAGCCACCTCCTCTTGGTGACTCTGAGAATGAAGAGGAAAAAGGAGACAGTCTCCTTCTCTGCTCCCACACGGCTGCTTCTCTGCTTGGAGTTAATTAGTCTCAAAAAAGAGGAAAACATCCCTGCTTCATCTACAAAAAGTCCAAAGCAGCCAGCCCTGAGTACCCCCTTCCACATCTCTGGAAGGGACCCTGTGACTTCCATAAGTTCCCTGCTGGGCCTTTATTTTAAGATCTGCAAATGAATAGATTGTTCTCAAACAGCTCACATGCACTTCTAAAATTCAAATTCCTCCTCAATGGGATTTGAAAACACGCCTGGCCCTGGTGTACCTTACAGCTTCTCTCTCCCTCAATCTGTTAATAAAAGGAGGAACTCTGAGTAACTTTTAAAAAAAACCTATCTATAAGATAACTACATATATGTACATACACAAAAAAAGTATGTACGTATATATATGAAAATGATATTCAGTAGACCCTCCAGAGCTGGCCCCTGCCCAACACTGACTGCCTCCTTACGCTGACCTAATTTCCGTGGGCTCGATGTGCACAACATGTACGTTTCAGGACGGTAGGCCTAGTTCCTCGTGTTGACCACCTCGTGTTTTGAAAAGTTGGTTACTGTCCCCCGGGTGGTCATTTACCGAGGTTCTACTGTATAAACTACATGTGTATACATATGGAAACTATATATATATCTGAGATGAAGGTCCCTAATTCAAAGTTTGCCTCTGCTTTCAATTTAGGCAGTGACACTTCCTTTCATCTCTTGGGGCCTCACTTTCCTCCTTCGTAAAAAGATGGATTCAGGCTAAGTGAACATTCAACGTTTCTTCCTTCTATAAGACAGGAAGCAGTAGGCAGGCGGGGAGAGCCGGAAGAACTCAGTACCAATTATTTTTTATCGAGCCCATAGTAAGTGGGAGCCATGCTGGTGAGAATGTTTCCATCCAAATCCTTTACTTGGCTATAGCAATATTCTCATAAACGGACCTGAACTTCCAGAGATAAGAAAAAATGTGAACTTCTAGGTGACCAAAATGGAATATTGCAAGGGAAATATGCTGTGAAAATTATGCTGAGATTGTTATCCTGATGGAAATGCAACGAAGTTCTCCTCATCCCAGGAAACCATTTAAGGGCAGACAATGGCAGAGAGATGGGATGTTTCCAAGACGAGGCGCCGCTACATTTCCTGGGCTTGCTCAGACACACCGGGGTTTAGGAGACCCGTGAGCAAATCCCCAAAGTCACCGGATACCTCATGCAGAGCTCAGCTTCTCTGGAAGTGGTGGGAGGAGAGAAAGTGGGATTAGTCGGGAACAGTGAACAGCCCGAAGTGTGACTCAGCTCTGAGCATCATTCTACGAATGTTACAGACATTCATCATGATTCCTGGGCCATTCGAGATGAGGAAGCTGAGCCCAGGGAGGGTCCTGCCCGACACCAGTCACTGGTGACCCCTGGCCCTGCCTGTCTGACCTCCGGGTCTGCCCCTCATGCCACACACCTGCTGTCTCCCCTGCAGGGAAGGCTTCCTTGGAGCAGGCCTCAGATGACCCTTTTAAGTCAGATATCCCCCCTTTTCACAAAACGCAAGTGAATGCCCGAAGGCCATGCGTGGCAGCAGTTTTACTTCTAGAAAGCTGTCTACATTTCCATAACAAAATTCTGTTTCACCCCAGTCTTATTTGGAGGGAAAAAAATGCTTAAATTTCCTTGTTAGCCCCTCTAAGACAAAAGAGCAGAGGACACATGGGGAAGGGAGTTCTGGGATGAACAGAGGAACACCTTCTAAGCTACTCCCCAGCAGTCCAGGCACTGGGAGAAAAACTGAGCACTTTAAACACGGTTAACGTAAAGAGCTCTTTGGCGCGGCCTTACTAGTGAGAAGGCTGTGGGGCCTTCACCCAAACATCCTAGATGTGGTATTTGGCAGTTCCTGCCCTTAGAATTGAGAGTGGGACACTATAGTTTGAGAAGAAATAACTGTGTTCAGGTGTAAAGTACTGGCTGGGGACAGCCCACCACATGCCCACGGCCACCCTCTGAGACTGCTCTGGGGAAACAAGTGCTGCGGGGGTGGACACGTGGCCTTCAGGTCAGTGTCCTGAAAATCTGTGGAGAGAAAAATCTCTTACAGCTGTCACTGAATTAAGCTGTTTCTATTTTCATTTATAATACAAGACCGACCTCACGTTGTACTTTAAAAAGCATAAAACCAGAGAGCTCAGAACATAAAAACTCTGATTTAAAATGACTGAACACCCACGACACTCTGCATCCAGAATACTTTTGCTTTCCGAGGAAGGGACCATTCATTTCTCAGGACTAGAAGACTCTTGGTGCTGTTTCAGTGGCCTCCACTCTGCCAATCTGCCTCCCTCAACCTTTCTGTCCCTTCTCACACCATCCACGGGCCAGGGAGTTCCCTGGGGGTGGAGGCCCTTCCCTCAGGGTCTCATCTGCCATGGTCATGGGTGCTGCTCCCTGCGGACAGCCTCCAGTGGACACTCTGCCACGCCCACCCTCGTGTGGTCATGCGACACGTGTGGAAACAGGTGCACCATGGGAGCACACAGTGTGGCCACACATGTGCGAGAACATGCACCTCATCCGGCCGTGAAACAGGCCTGGGTATAGACGTGGCTCTGCCCTGGCCCTCAGCGCAGGTGCCGTTACGAACACTTATAGACACGTAGTGAGTATGTTCACAGCTTACCTTTTCCAGTACATTTTAACTGTTATTCTGTTCTGGATAGAAACCATATTTCCCAAAAGGAGCTCCATGAGGCATTCCTGGACAACATGCTTATTAGCTTTAGCTTTACTTAAAATGTCAGTATCCGAACCATCATCATGTGCCACAGGGAAAAGATCTCACACCAGCAAGGGCCCCAGGAGAGCTGGAGGAGGGGAAAAGTATCTCCTGGGAGGAAATTCTATCTTGCTTGACAACAAACTCACCCAGCCAGCTGTGGGACTCCAGTCAGGAAGAGGGACTGCAGAGTCGGCAAGGTGGGTGCCTTCCAAACACACGCTGGGCCCAGGTGGGCTTCCCAAGTGCACTGGGACTGGAAGAACATTGCAGCGAGCAGGAGTCTCAGCCTGACAGGCGAGGTGTGGTGCAGCTGCAGAGCTGGCAGGGGCCACAGGATGCCTCCAAGGCAGAGAGCCCCACTCCAAAGATGGAGCAGATTGCAAGATTCCCACAACATGGCTAGGATGTCTGAGCTGGGCCCAGGTCCCTTCCAGCTTCCTGGGACATCTGACGTGGACAGTGAGGATGGCGGTTGGCACCAGATCACAACCTTCTCCTGCAGCCACACAGAACAGCGGTTTGCAAAACTGTATGTATCTCTGTAAAGCTTGGCCTGTGGTCTATGTGTCCCAAACAACACATCTGTTAAAGCAAAACTGCACCTGCCGTCTATTCCCACAAAGCCCCAGGACAATTCTGATGTGGTTGGGATGGAGGACCGGTGCCACCACAGCCTTGGTGGCCCACGCTTGTCCCTGGTAGAGTTTACAGGTGGTCTTAAGTGGGGAGGTCACACAGACAGACAGGGATGGGAAGCTCAGAGGTGACACAGAGACAGCCACCTGCAGCCTGGTCCAGCTCCGCCCCCCAGGTGAGCACCTGCGGGGGTGGTGGTGTTGGGGTTACTGGCGCAACTGGTGACTCAGGACAGACTCACTCTCCAGACCAGAGACACTGGCTGGGTCCAGTGGGCTTGGTGCTGACTGTTGAGTCCTATGTTGCATGAACAGCCACAAGAACAGCAGCTGCTCATCGCCTGACAAGCATCACGAGAGAGAAGAGAAAGAAAATTAAAAGGTAAATCTTAGGTAAGAAGGCGTTTTACCGGGTAGTAGGAAGAAAAGTTGTTTAGAAGCCTGCAGCTGACCGGTGTCCCGGCCCCAGAGCTGCAAGCGGAGGCCGTGAGCGTGCTCGGAGCGCCCTCTGCTGGGCGCAGTCGGCAGCGCCCACGTTCTCCTCCCCGGCTGGACTTTGGGGTGCAGGCTGCCCACGTCGCCCGCATCTGCCGTGAGCACCCGCGCTGTTTGGGAACGGAAGTGAGCTGGGGCATCTGCGGGTTAGTAAGTGAGCACAGCCACACAAAGGACCATCTGCTCAGTTGTTGTCAATTAGGCAATTTTGCAAGAAAATTGGGCAAATTATCGATTTGACACTGCAATTACCAAAAATAACTAAATTCTGTCTTCTCTTCCTACGTCAAATCATTTCCGTTTATGAGGGAAAGGAAAGGAGAATTAACAACTTTTAATTACCAAGTCTCTGCTGATTTGTTTGTTCGCTAAGAAGCTTTGAGACATTGAAAGTGAAAATCCCAGCACCTCCAGGGCTGCCCAGACTGGAAAGCTTCTCGGCTCACTTCAGGCAGCCCCACCACCAGGTGGGAACACACGTGCTCTCGTTTCCCCTTCTCAGATCAAGGACCTTGCGTCTTGGACCAGGGATCCACGTTCTCTGTAAAGGACTTTCTGTTAGCCCAGGATTGCCATCACATTCTTATCACACATTCTGCAGATTCTACCACCCTCCAGAAGCAACCTTGGCTACAAAATCTCCCTGGTCCCTTCCAAACTGTTTGGTCTGCAGACGTCCTGAATAATCAAATCATGATTATTGAATAACCCTGGATATGGGACACACCACAGTTGCAAACACATGATTCAAAGAACGCCCTCCCTCTCAGAACCTTGGCGTATTCATGGAAGACATCAGACCAGCACCCAACCATTGTACACTTGTCCTCGACACAGTTGGAAAGCTGAGCCTTTCATAGGAATCAGCACACAGTCCATTCACCACAGTGCGAGGGGCTGTATACCTTTATCCCTGCCTCCTGGATGACGCAGGGAGGAGGGCTGGAGGCTGGGCTATTTCGCCCCAGCCTGAGGGCTTCCCATTTGCAATCTGCCTCTTGGGAGCTCCGTCAACATCATAGCCCTGTGGATTTGCTATGCAGGCAGCCAACCTGTTGGTACCATGTTTTACCCATAACTCCCCTAAAAGTAAAATGGAAAAGAGCAATCTGTTTCCTAGAGTCTGCTGATAAAACCACAACCACAAGGGAGCGCGTGTCCATGCAGTTCAAAGTTTGTTTAAATGAGTATTTCACTCAGGGGAGAAAAGCCAGTCCTGGCAATGAATTGTGGCCCTGAGCTGTGAGGCTGCACAGGCCAGGGCGAGGATGGCTTGCAGGCGCTGCCCAGTTTGCAGTTAAAACTGAGCCCCTAGGCATTGCAATTAATGTGTTCTGCCCATGTCCCTTCTTTGTAAACTGTGGCAATACATGGCTTCCTGACTTACAGCCCCCATTAAAAATAGGGTTTTCAGAGGAAACTCCTTAATTTTTTTTTTTTTTATAGAGACAGAGTCTCACTTTACCGCCTTCAGTACAGTGCCATGATGTCACAGGACTCACAGCAACCTCTAGCTCTTGGGCTTCCGCGATTCTCCTGCCTCAGCCTCCAGAGCAGCTGGGACTACTCTGTAATTTCTGTTTGTGTGATTCCGTTTCTCCAGTAACGGGCACTATATGTGTTTAAAGGTTTTGTAATTGAACAAGTGCAAGAAACAAAAGAGGCCGGTGGCTGGATTTGTAAGTGGTCACAGCAAGATGCCCCGCGTGAAGGCCGAGCTTCCTTTATCCTACCTGACGCTGTGTGGGGGTCGGCGGCCAGCTGAAGTGACGACTGTCACTGCGTCACAGTTGTGTCCAGTGGGGGCTCCAGCACACGGGTGATACGTCGTTCTGAGCCCTGTTCCGGCTGGAGCCCTCCTCAGTATCTGTCCTATTTGTGCTTCTGGAAATCATAAACCAATTTCTAGAGATCTCAAGATTTACTCCCATAAGTGAATAGATGCAACTTTTCTTTTCAGACGGCAGCTTCTGACTCCGCCACACACTGGGGAAGACACTATTGAGGGGGTGGAGATCTTATGAGCAGAGAGAATTGTGTTGACACTACCATCAGAGGTGCAGGGCTGCTTGCACCAAAGTGCCTAAGAAGTAGGCTGATTTCTTCTCTTTTGAGTATTTTGTTCCGATGGGTTTTACATTTTTAAAGCTGAAAAAGTCTCAAAAGTCATTCTTACATTGAAAAGTTCCTGAGACTCAGCAGCCACACAGATATGAGACAGGGTCCTTGTTCACAGGAGTGGGGACAGCTGTGGGGGGCCGATTGGCAGGCGCCCAAATTGCAGGAGGAGGCTGCAGGCCACAGGGCAGAGGACTGGCCCAGATCACCCCAGAGTCTCTCGTAGGGCCTAGACTCAGAATCAAATTCCCTGAATTCTAAATCCGCGTTCTTCTTTCAACCATGCCGAGTTCATGTCGCAATGCTCAGGCCCAGCAAGGGGCTACACCACGTGGGCCCTCCTCCTGGCTTCAGGGAAATGAATATATTCTTGAAGATGAACTGTTCAAAGCACTAAGTACTGCATGGGAAGTGTACAGACACTCAGTACATCAGTGCACAAAGAAGAACTTTAAAAATACTAAGTCTGTTTACAGTCCGTGGGCTTCTAGAGGGACAGGTGCATCTTGCTCAAGTCCCCTCTGGGAGATCATGGGCTGGTTAATTGGAAGTTCAGTTTCTTTATCTATTGACTGAGACAGAGAAATAGAAGAGCTCAGCTTCCAACATGGGACCACACATGGGAGTGTGTCAGCCCTGGCGACCTTATACCTGCACTCCCAGGAGATTCAGCTGTAACCCCAAGGAGAGGCTCCTCTGGGGACTGGCTTCCTGTTCAGGACGTGCACAGGGCCAGCTGGTGCTCAACAGTGAAAGAGGGACCTGTGGAAAAGAGAGAAGCCCCAGTGGCTCTCTCACCTCACTAGGCATGGCACAGATTCCCTGAGCCTCGACTTCCCTATCTGTGCAAGTCGGGGTCTATCCCCCACTCCAGTGGCCTGTGGGCGCGGGGTGGGGCAGAAGCCCATGCAGTCTCCATTGATGCCTCGTCTTACAGAGCTCTGAGCCACACAGGCTGAGCATGGCCACAAGATGCTTCCTAGGCCCACACGGTGCTGGTGACGCATATGAGCCACTGAAACCCACCTGAGTGTCTGCCAGTCTGCAGGTGCCACAGAACCGAAGTTGGGCAGTGACAAGAAGTCACTGGCCAGGGTGCCTCCAGATCAGGGTGCCCAGGAAAGGCTCAAATTTGGGGCAGCTGTTTGTTTCGCTGAACAACATGGTAACCACTTGACGGTTTGATCCTCGGTGGAAACCACCTCAGAGTCAGCGTGGTGCTGCTGCTCCCTTCAACACAGCTGGGGGACAATAGCCCCAGAGAGCCAGAAAAATGGAGGGAAATTGGTTTTGAAAAAGAGAAAGAAAATCCACCTGCTAGTTCCCAGAGGGGAGAGGAAGGTATGAGTCTGAGTGATGAGGCAGGACATGGTAGGACCACCTTGTGCACGTCAGCAGAGGTGCCCGGTGGTGACACTCTGGGCACTGACCTCGCAGGCTTGGTGGCATCAGTTCAGCCCTGCGGAGATGTACGTCTGGGACCTTGGACCTCAGCTTCAGGTGAGCTGCAAGTGGACAACCATCCAAGGGCCACACAGGGCCAAGTTCGACCTGACACCTGTGCCAGCTGGAGACACCATTTCCCTCATGGCTTGCTGCACAAAATCTGCTGTGACCTGGGGAGGTGTCACCACTGATTTTGTGGGTCTGTTTCCTGGGCTACAGGATGCCTAGCTGGCTGGCTGAACACAATGTGGGCGTCTGGAGAGTGGGTCTGGGCAAGGTCAGCATTTGATTAGGGACTGAGCATAGAAGCCCCACCCTCACTGATGCAGGAAACACTCCCAATCTGGTGACAACCTGGAAAGAACAGCAGGTGAGGCCCCAGGTCTGCTCTATGTGAGCTGGGACATCATCTGCTCCAGCTCTGGAGGCCCCACATCCTTGTTCTCAGGCTGCAGAGCTCAGGCCGGGACTCCCAGCATCAGTTCTCTGCATCTCCAGTTCACAGTGGGCAGTGGTAGGACCCTCAGCTCCATAAGTACGTGAACTGATCCTTATAATAAACCTCTTCTGGCTGAGCCGGGGGCTTGTGCCTGTGATCTCAGCAGTCTGAAAGGAGGAAGCATCACTTGCAGCCCGGAGTTCAAGAGAAGCCTGGGCAGCATGGTAAGACCCCATCTATAAAAAGTTTTTAAATTAGCTGGGTATTGTGGCAGGCATCAACCATCTGCCACTCAGGAGGCAGAGACAGGATGATCCCTTGAGTCTGGGAGCTGGAGGCTTCGGGGAGCTGTAATGATGTCCCTGCACTTCAGGCTGGGTGGTTGTACAAGACCCTTTCTCCAAATCAATGAATCTCCCCTGGATGTGCTTGTCTCCATCCTGCTCTGTGCTGGGGGCTTTGTCTCCCCGGAGCACCCTGACTAACGCAGAGGGGAAGGCTGTGGAGAGAGGGACTGTGCTGGTGTCATTGGGGAACTCAAGAGCCCAAGAAAATAACCAAAAAATAATGAATATATGATCCTATCTGCAGTGACAAGTCACCATTTCCCAAGGCTAGAAATATGACTGTCAACACATGCCATTCATAAATAAAGGAAACAATAAGATATTGGCTCATTCAAAAGAAAACAGGAAGCGCAGAGATAGCACAGGAGGTCGGAGGGCAAAGGAACTTGCGAATGGGGGAGGCTGCCGAGGCTCCTACAGGCCCATAAAAAGATAATGTTTGTGGTTAGACCATCTATAGAAAGGAAATCAATTGTGTGTGTGCCAGACAACCTTCATTTGCATTGCTACAGGCGACATTGTGTTACTAGTTAACCTCTGTCCCTGGGGATCCGTGTGACAGTCTGGCCAACAGGAAGTTGGTGAGAAGGGTCCCCTGTTCCCCCTGGCAGGTCCCACCCACCCCTCGCGCCCACACCCAGGCAGCCCAGGGCAATCCTGATAGGAGCAGACAGAAAATCTAAACAACTAAATTCCGGAGTCTGCTGCCAGGTGACAGGTTGTGTTTCCCTGGAGCTCATGGCCCGGCTGTCCACCCCAAATTTGAACTTGCAAATCCAAGTGAGGACTCCATTCCTGTGAGTGCGTCCTCAGAGGACAGCATCCCAGGCCGAGAGGGTGAAAGAATCAGGTATGAGCCTAAGACAGAGGGTTAGGCCGGCACGGGGGAAGCAGAGTGCCCAGTGTGTCCCAAAGCTCGTCACCTTGCACAGCCCTCCTGGAGCAGAGCAGAAGTTTCCCTCAATCAGAGAAATTTAGTAATAAATAATAATAATAATAACCAGGTCCTTATTTATCTCAGCTGCAAACCAGCCACCCTAGAATTCATGTCTAGAAACGTCAAATCCAGGGAGAGATTCTTTCTCTGGACTGTTGTGAATGCACACGCCCAAAATCTGACTCAGCCGTGATTTTGGAGAAACCGCTCGCTGACAGGAAGGCGATTTCTTAGACAACCGTCAAACATCTAAACACTGGAAAAGATTCTCTAAGGAACCGCCTGGCGTCCAGCTTTGCAAAAAACACTTTCAATTATCTGGTCCCTCTTCTTGTTCCGATCAGAAAAATAAAGCATGCTCCTCACAAAGAAAAAAAATCATTTTTTTATTTCTAGTGCTCCTGCCTCCTGTGACGGGACGAGGCTGGCCAGGAAACCACTAATAGTTAAATCTAGGCCCCTCATTGGTCCAGTTTTGCTGTAAGAAATAATGTTCCAAATTAGTGATGTTCATCACACCTGACTTAACACGAAAACTTCCATCAAATTAAAATCATTTTGCAAGATTGGAAATGTTTCTGCAATGCCTGAAATCCCAAAATGAAGGCGTGATCATGCATAGAAATCAGGACATGAAAGAACTCCCAAACTCTATTCCAGCCTCTGAGCTGGGGACTGGGGTGGGGATTAAATATTCACACACACACTGGACTTCAAAGATTTTCTGGTTGGTTACTGTGAGTGGCTGCGGTTCAGACAGGTCAGCGTGCTGTGCGCCCTGTGGTGTGCAGTGTGTGGTGTGTGCCCTGTGATTTTAGGGTAGGTGAGGGAACCCAAGGGAGCATGGCCAGGGGAAGAGAGGAGAA
Organism: Nycticebus coucang; assembly: GCF_027406575.1. Taxonomy (NCBI): domain Eukaryota; kingdom Metazoa; phylum Chordata; class Mammalia; order Primates; family Lorisidae; genus Nycticebus; species Nycticebus coucang. The sequence goes on along the minus strand of NC_069799.1, from coordinate 67,217,048 downwards.
ATCCCTGAACTTAGCACCAACCCTTGAATTCCCTCCCCTTGGAAGCACCGATTTAAATTTAATTCACGAGCCCCAAGCATTTTCCAAGGGTCTTTAAAATGGGATTAGCCGAAAGCAATTAGGTTGGAGAGATTAACCAGGAAATTGTAAAGGTACCTGCCCACTTAGTGGGACTGTTTGCCAGCAGAACGTCACTGGACGCATTTCCATGGCGTTGAACATGGGAGTAATTACACCTGGCGCTGTGTGAAGTCCACCCAGCAGGCCTGCCTGCGCTCTGAGAGCCCCTCATCATCAGGTCAGGGCTGAATCGGTACCCACCAGCATAAACCTCCAGCTGTGCCTGGCTTTGCTGGATGCTGCCTGCACACTCCGCCCTGAGAGCACCCTGCCTGCAGAGGGTCCCTGTGCATTCTCCATCCCTGAAATATGAGCTCTCGTGTGTAGCATCCAACTTGACAGGGATCCATGGCGTGCACAGAGTTGTTGGTAAACTTTGCATGAATTGTGAATATAAGTGAGACTTTCACCTGCCCATTTAAATATGTATATGCATACGTATGCCACAAATGCAAAATCTCTCAGTTGAAATGCACGTTTTTAAAATGAGCTAACGGGACGCTAAATAAAGGATACACTTCTCAAACTTCGTATGCTGTTAAAGAACCTCAGACAGACAGGAGAAAATGCCTTTCTGTTGAGCATAACTGGAGGATCTGGGCGACAGCCCTTCCCGGCTGTGTGAGCCTCATCTGGGGCTTGGGCTCCGCCGGCTACCTGATCACGCCACGGCTGCAGACGCAGGGGGCTGGAGAAGGAAACCAACTCCCCACCCCTCTGTAAAACAATGGGACATCATGTCATCTTGTCTAAAAAGATCTAGAAAGCAAAGAGTTCATTTTTGTTGAACTATGAGACCAAAACAAACAAACAAAAAAAACTTTAATGTGCATTGGTCATGGAAAATGGTAGCCAGAATACCGGAGATAAGAACATCGAAGGCTCCGTTGGGGGAGGCTTACGACATCTAATTTGCCTCTGACTGTTAATCACGTTCTTCCCTTTTTCAAGGTCCTGTTTCAGTGCTGTGTTCACTAATTCAGAAGGACCGATGCTGACGTGAGTCAAAACTTAGGGCAGAAGAAAACTCCCGTGTGTGTCTGACCTCTTCACCCGCAGGACGCTTCCTCACAGGTGCCAGACGTGTGTTTCTGAGTGTGCGTGTGAATGTATGAAGAACTTTTCAAAAAATAAAGGAAAGAATAAAGAAATAAAGGGACAAAGGGAGAGAGGGAATTTGGAAATACTGAAGAATCGTGCCTGTGGGAGAAGAGTACGTGATACCTGTCTTCATCAAAGCTGTAACATTCTACCCATTTTAATTGATTGTGTGGGTACATAGGGAACCCAAAACTAACTCCTTTTAACACCTAACCAGAAAGAGCAGTAAAATGCACCCCCTTATTTCCCTTAACTAAATTTCCTTTCACTCGGGATATTTGCAAAGTCACAGTTCGATGCATGGTGTTCTCCCAACAACATTCACGCGTTTCCACCTCACTCATCATTAGAGCCATGTTCCCCTGGTTTCTGCTCCTGTGTTTCTGCGCCATCACTGACAGCAGGGGAGAGCACAGGCACTTTCCTGTGGGTGCTCAGGAAACATTTCCACATTGGCACTGGCTCCCTTGTCCGACAGACAGACAGAGACTGTTTTCCCCAGCCCTTCAGTGAGGGCACCCAAAGCTTGGTACCTCCCCACAAACCCAACACTGCCCTGGTGCTGTCTCTGCCACAGACTCTGCCTTCATCCCGCCACCTCCTCTTGGCAACTTCAGGAGTCAAGATGGGCAGGCCCCCGGCACTCGCACCCTGCACCGCCCCTGGTGAGGGCGCCCAGCAGAAGGGGTAGCACATGGGTCACTGCGAAAGTTTCTAGACAGATGGCATTAGCTCCATTATCTCACTTTCAAGGAGCACGGTTGACAGCCTTCTTTCTGATTCAGCCGTGCAACTCTCAGCTTGCTCAGTTTACCAGTGTTGCTGGGAGGGCTTCATTTGTTTCCGTCCAGGAGATTTTATGTTTCTCGATTTTTGAGTATCTCATGTAGCTTTTAATATTGGGTTGGAAAGGGTCTTTCTCATCGCCCCCCCTCCCTCTCTTCACTCCCTGTGGGGTGCTGATTTTCAACCAAAAATTGCATTATGAGAGGACGTTAGGTGTGCCAGGAAAATCTTTAAAGATCATTCATTAAATTATTTTTCTAAAGAAGTTCAAAGCACACTAAGTATATTCTTGGACTCTGAGGAAGAAATTTCCCCCTCTCATCAGCAGATCTTGCTCTCAGAAGCCGTGTGAAATGATAAAATGTTTGCTGTGCTATGTTCTTTAATGTGGGGGCTTTTGTCCCCCAGCGACATACAACTGACAGTGAACTGTCCCCATATGCAGGCCCTAAAATACCTTCTCTGGGGTTTCACCACATCACAGCCTTCACTGGACCTTGGCAGGTGCAGGACCAGCTGCAGGCCTCACCACGGACATGGTGTCTTGACCTCCCAAGTGTACAGCCTGTCCCTCCCAGGGCCCTTCGTGGACCACATTTTCCCCCGAGATTAAAGGGAACCCTGTCAGCTGGCCAGGAGCCCTGTGGTCAGTGCAGCATCTTCCACACAGGGTCAGAGGATCAACTGGGCTCCACCTGTGACTGAGAGAAGGACGCTCAGAACTCTAGAGACACACAAAACACTTTCACAGGAAAATTCTGGAAAAGGGATCGTACAGTGAGGAAAAAGAAACTTCATGCTGCTCATTAGTAAATGAAACAGCCCACAGCAACGTCAGTCCCTGTGCGGGGCTCGAGTGCAGCCGCCAGCACCTGCTCCATGCGGAGGTCAGCAGCCGCTGGGGACAGACACCCCGGGCAGCTCTGAGAGGCAAAACTGAACAAATCACTACAAGTGAAGAGACGATTCCTCTCAAATCCTTTAGAAGAAGGGATGGAGGAAAACAGACAAACCCTCAGTGCCTTTCCCAAGCCTCACAGACAGAAGCAATTCAGACCTGGGGTCCAGGAGAAACTTTCCAGAGAGACGGACAGCAGTGCCCAGCTCTTCAGGAAAGACGGGCAGGACGCCCCCCTGAGCATCTTATGAACATGCAATCTCCAAAAGACGTGAGCGTGGGTTTTCCTCTCACCTTGGGAAAAGAGGACATGAAGGTGGCTGCAATGCCACAGCCACTAAGCCTCTCATTGAAGAGATGAGCAAACATGAGTGGACGCCGGGAAGTCCCCTGGACTCAGGAGTCTCAGTTCATGGAGCACCCGAAGGCGTTTCATCAAAGAGACGGATGAGGATAAGTGACAAAATGCTGCGCTTTTCTGAAAACCCTTGGTGAGAGCAGAGAAAGGTGGCAGAGATCTCAGTCCTTCCCAGGAAGGGGCCGGGGTGGCCAGGGACATGGGAGAAGGGCCAGGTGCCCAGCAGGATCACAAAAGAAACGTGACCAGATTGACTACAGGAATTTTACTAAAAATGTAGTTTTAGAAAAGGTTTCTTACAATACTTTCACACTTTGAAGAAAACGCCACCACAACCACCTGCTCCCGCTAACTCTCCCAGGAGGTTTTTTGCAGAGACTTGGGGGCAGGGTGGCTGTGCCCTGCACAGGTCCCCCCACCCCCTGGCCAGCCCCGGCCAAGCTGCCCCTGCTCTGCACCGCCCACCTGAGACAACAGCATCATAGTCACAGTTTTAGGAATTCCTGTCTTTTCTCAACAGGTTCCAATACAAGTACTCTGGAGGCAGCCACGGTCAGAGTGATGTGCCTCTTTGCAGAGATCAGAGTGACTGACCAGAGCAGGTGACTTCAGGGCTGATGGACAGATGTCCAGGGACAGTGGGACCCTCCCTAAAGGGAAGGTGGGGTAAGAACAGGAGAATATTTCTTATTTCACGGTGTCCTCAGGACCGTCTACTTTCAGGAATGGAGCACTAGTTAGTTCAAGGCGTGTGAGCCAGACCCTGGGAGCTGACGCCCTGTCCCCAGAGCTGGTGACCCCAAGGACCCTCCTGTGATGACTCACACCCTCTCCCTCATCCCCACACAAGGAAGGACCCCTGTACATTTTCTCTGCTAAGAGTCGGTACTCTCTCAACCTACACTATAAACTGAATTCAGAATATACTTTAGTTTTACTAACTTTAACGTGATTTTCTGGTGAGACTTTACGTAACAGCTTTTTATTGATTTGTCACACCTGTGCATGTGTGGGGGTGCGTGTGACGGTTGCTGTATGTACGTGATGTGCAGTGGTGATCAGGGCGTCCATCACCGCAAACCTAGAGTGCCTTTTAAAATTGTAACCCTGAGGATGTCATTGACCCAATTGGGCTGTCCCCTCAAAGATGTCTTCTAACATCAGACAAAAGCCACCTCTTGGAGTGGCCTCAGGCCCTCTGCAGGAACACCTACGGGCAGGTGCCCACTGTTTCCTGCCCCTTCCGTCGCAGCCCCTGTTTAACTCCCAGGGAAGAGCCTATGGCCACCACATTCAAAGTGGCAGTTGTAGAGATCAGTCTCCTAATTAAAGAATCCCCGGGGTCAGGGGACCTTCTAACCAAAGAAGCCAGGGAGGCCAGTCTGAGGAGGGGTCACCTGGCTGTCACTGGGACCTGAGACACCCAAGGAGGGTCACCTGGCAGTCACTGGGACCCGAGACACTGCCCGGCCCTGGCTGATCGAGGCCATACCTCACCGCTGGGTGATGCCGAGATGTCACACCTAGAAATGCGGCAGAATCCCCTCACGGGTCTTTGTGGCACCTGCTCACTGGACTCCAGGGCAACAGTATCGTGTTGTACATGTCCCAGCAGAGAGAGCAAGGAGGAAAATGGGTCAAAACACCAAAAAACCAGAGCCACAGAGAGCAAAGCGGCCTGATCGTGCTCTCCAGACCGCACATGCTCATGGTGGGAGGAGCAGGCCCCTAACTTGGCCAAAACACAGAATTAAACGACTCTCCCTCCATGCTGAAGTCGTATAAATGCCTGTTTGCTTATCAGCAGAGTGTGTGTGTGCTGTGGTCAGTGAAGGCATCACTTGCCTCCAGAAGAAAGGAGCAGGGACTCTGAGGCCAGCGCACTGACAGCTCTTCCATCTCAGACAAGCCTCTGACCTCTCCACCTCAGTCTCCTCATCTGGAAGATGGGGCTAATGGCAGCATGTATCTGGAAGGGATTAAATGAGCTTTTAATCCCGAGGGGCTGAGCCCAGTGTCTGCTCATGGTGACCAGAAGGTGACAGAGAAAGTAGCGAGAACACACCCAACTGGGCTTGCACCCTGCTGTCCCTCTGGGCAGAGGCGGCCTCCTCCAGCATGAAGCTCTGTTTATTCAGATCCAGCGCTGGCAGCCAAAACTCAGATTCCTTAGAATCAGAAATCTGAACTCTGGCCAATGCCCGCTGTACTGGTTAAGAAAATCTCAGGGATTTATTGTTAACAGAAAATTACTCTACAGAAATAGAAATAGTCTGCAGGCCTTGGAGAGGGTGTGGACCCAGCTGCAAACTTCCCTCCCCAGGCCATGGGTCAACAATGTGCCCAGCCCGGCGGAGAGACAGAATCAGCAGAGAAAATGTCAGACAAATATTCAGGATGTTTGTATGCTTCTCCCAGAAATCTTCAATGCTTTGTGTGTTTCAGCTAATGATTCATTAAAATGGATTACACTGAGCATTCCCTAACCACTCTCCTTTCTGATTAAATGCAGCCCTTTGTGATAAATGTTTTATAGTTGGCTCATTTTTTTTTTTTCAATGGTGTTTGGTATCTTCCTCCCCACATAAGGAACAAAAGTGCATAGTAGCATAGATTTGATTAGCACAGCTCACACTAAATCCGTCTCTGTTCCTCTGATGGTGGGATTTAAGTCTTTCCCTTCCTTCCACCTGATTGGACCATGCGCTCCTCTGAGCAGAGCTCACTTGCTGGAGCTGGGGAGGGTACAGAAGTGAGACGCAGCCCTCCTGGTGACAGCTGAGGGACCAGCTCCTGTGTGGCTGCAATCCATGGGCTGTGGCCTCCAAGTGTGAGTCCATGGGCAAGCCACATCAATGAGCACCCACTGTCCAGCCATCCAACAAGATTGTGGAGACGGAAGATGTGCGCAGACATAACCTCCTTACCACCTCCCCCTGCGAGGGGAGTTGTTACTTATCGGTTTGAGAGCTGAGGCATCCGACGTCTATGATACCCAAATAAAATCAGCTGGAGTCTCCCATTCAGTAATAGTGGGTTTGACGTGTGTGGTGGACTTCTTTACTGGCCGTTTTGGTTTCCAGCTGTTTCTCATCCTATTTGTCTCGGGTGGGGAGGTCTTTCTTCCTCCCTGGTCTACATTAACCTGAACGTAGAAGCTGGTTTTGTTTTCCAGGATTCCCCTAAACCGACCCTACCAAATATTAACTGGAGAAGCTTGGGAGAGTGACTAGGTCATGGCAGCACAGGGACAGAGGGGAGGGGACATCCCTGTTCTTACAGGAGCTTTGGCCATCTTTCTGCGGGACACTGGGCATCTGTTCTCTTTGGATGATGTGGATGTCCTGGTCCCAGGATGGAGCAGATTCTTTTATATTATTAGCACCTGCCTTCCCTGTCCTTGGCACACTTAGAAGCTCATTGGTGTGATGATGAATCAGCACCCACCCCCATCCCCAGACTGAAAGTATGTGAGAGCTGGGGCCATGTCCACGTGGGCCAATTATGCTTAGAGAATATTCTGTGGATAAATGAGTGGTTCTGCCATTCCAGCCAAAGCTAGACACTGGACTTAGGAAGAAGGCAGACCAGTAACCCTCAACGCAGACCCTAGGCCTGGGCAGTGGACGCCCATGAAGGCTCTGTATGCCCACACCTCAATTCACCGGCAGAGATCAAGGTCGTACACTCAGCATGTTAGCAACCAGCACATTCTGTGGGCTGGCAAAGAAGGGTAGAGGAAATAAACTAGAAATGGTATCTCGGCAGGAAAAAATTTCCAAACATTGAGAATATACATGGGGAAAAAGTTAGGAATGTTTAGAGTTAATTTTCCAATATGTGTATATCTCTAAGTGTAGAAAAGCAGAATCATGAGCTAAAATTTCATCACCACCACCCCCTGCAGACAACGGCACGGTGGAGGTCAGAGGCAGGGAAAGGAGAGGCTGACTAGTGCCCTCGGGACAGAGGCAGGCTCTGAGGAGGGGACGGCCCTCTCCCAAGGCCCCCATAGAACCACGAGTGACCAGGGCTGTGAGATGCCCTCCAGCAAGGGCTGACTGGCTGACTCTGCCCCAAGCCCACAGGGGGTGGTCCTGACCTCAGGATGCAACTGGATTTGGGGAACTGGATGGGAGTCTTTAGAGAGGTGACTAAGGTAAAACAAAGCACCAGGAGAGCGGTCAGGACACTCACACACCCAGAGGGACAACCGCCTGACAGGACACGGGGAGGAGGCAGTGTCCACATGCCCAGGAGAGGCCTCAGGAGAATCCAGCACCACAGACATTGGTCTGGGGCTTCCTGAGTGCATGTGTGTCTGTGTGGACACCCAGTGGTTCCTGGCAGAGTCTCAGGACCCTGAGTGCATGTGTGGACGCCTGGTGGTCCCATGCCAACAGGCAGAGCCCTGCACCACGGTCGGGTCTGAGGACAGCCACTCGTGGGATTCCTGGTGTGCTGGTTGCGTTGGGTTGCCCCTGGCTGCTCCAGACATGGCTTCCCATCAGGGAAAGAGCTGGTGGTCCGAGACCCACATGGAGTCTGAGAGGCACCAAGGGACCAGGGGGCAGAGGAAGTGCAGGGCCTGTGGGGACAGGGCATCTGCCCTTCACTTCAGTCTGGGGGCTGCTTGCTGAGGCCCAGGTCACGGTCCATCTCCAGGCATGGGGTGTGTGTTCCAAACCTCAGGCCACCCACCTCACACAGGCCGGGCCGGCAGCAAACCTTCATCACGTGGGCACCACTCTCCAGGGGCTGGCCTCCATGCTGTAATCTATACATTTTTACGTTCATTACCGAATTTGGTTTTTTATTAACGTATAATAGCTGCTCATATTTATAGGGTTCGTGTGATATTGTGATGCAGCATATCATGTGCTGTGATCAGATACGGGCGCTTAGGAAATCCACCAACGCAACATATGACATTTCCCATTGTCTCTTTCAGCTACTTTGAGATATGCAGAGAGTCCTTACTACCTATGGTCACCCACCAGTGCTATGGAACACCAGAACTTACTCATCTCTAACCATGTCTTGACCCAGCCCCTAGAGCCCTTCCCAGCCTCCGCTGTCAGCCTTTCAGCCTCTACTTGGGAAGCCCACTGCCCAGCCCCGTACAGGAGTAAGAGCCCCAGCCGTGTGTCTCTCGGCTCCTGTCACGTTCCACCTAACATAACGATCTCCTGGCCCACCCGTGCTGTGGCAAACTGTAGAATTATATTCTTCTTGTGGCTTCACAGTATTCTGCTGTGTACACACCTTAAGTTCTTTATCTGCTTGTCCTATGATGTGCACTTAGGCTGATTCCACATCTGGGCTGCTGTGACTGCAGCTACACTCACGTTAACTGAATTTGCTTGTTCAATACATGTCCAACCCACCAGCATCTAAGCCTCATAAAACGTTCTCCAATAGGTCTTGGCACTTAACTCAAGGCCTACCACATGGAAGGCATAATAACAATTATTTGTCAAATTTATGAAGTGAATAGATGAATGCTATATTTTAAAAAGTAGGTGGCTTCATATTGCAAATACAGAAGATGCCCCCAAAATGTATACAAATTTTAGGAAAGGAAGGGGAGGGGAGGGGGGAGGATGGGTGAAGGGAGGGTCATTGGTGAGACCACACGTATGGTGCATCTTACAAGGGTACATGTGAAATTTACTGAGTGTAGAATATAAATGTCTTAACACAATAACTAAGAAAATGCCGTGAAGGCTATGTTAACCAGTGTGATGAAACTATTTCAAACTGTATATAAAACCAGTACATTGTACCCTGTGATTGCATTCATGTACACAGCTATGATTTGATAAAAAAAAAAAAGCTATTACAATTGTGATATCAATGTACACCAATAACGAAAGATGAATACAAGTCACGTTGAACCCCACTTGTAATTGCAGAAGACAGATGGGACATGAGTATCACAGATTTAATACCGTTTTTTCCTCTCTTAAAATGTGGATACTTTTTCGCAACCGGTTTATCTAAGTCAAGCCTATCACCTTGTTAACACTCAGCCTAAGGAAGAAAAGAAAACACTCGGGGGATCACAGGGTCCTAAGACTTCCTCTGAACCTCAGCCTTCTCTTCACCTTCCCCGAAGATAAACTTTGGTTTCAGCTTCTGTCTCATCTCTGCAATGTTTCTTATCCTTCTTCCACTCAACAGTTCCAGGCTCAGATTTCATTTTCATACTCAATTAGTAAGATTCATATTCCAGGAGAAAGCTGAATTGTTCATTTGTGTTAACGCGGCACTTGGGACCAATAACCTCACGGAGAGAAAGCAGAGCTCTGTTGTCATCTCTGAATGAGCCGGCGGCCGCCACCTGCAAAGCTCTCTGCCCTTTGCCACCCGGGCCCCAGCTGCTCGCTAAAAGCAGACTTTTTAGTAAAAGTCATCATTCCCAACAAGGCATCTGAAAGTATGCTGGTCTTGGAGCACTGAAATCTTGGAGAAAAAGGTAGAGAAATAGTATTTATATACTTGAGTTTTCATTTGGTTCTATGACTGAAATCTAGTTTAACTAAACACAGCATGGGTCACTGACTCCAACGGAAATGCCTTCAAGACAAGACGGAGGTCGCTCCTCCCACCCACCGCTTTCCAAGACCCAGCAGTCTGGGTGGACCCAAACCTTCTCACACAGCTAACTTTGTATAATATCCATTTGGAAGCCTTGGAAGTGCTACCTAGGCCAAAGTTCATATAGTAAGACTTCACAATATTATTTTCCCTTCCCCCTTTGTGTGCGATTCCAAAAAAAATTTTTTTTTAATTAATTTTTTTTTTTTTGTAGAGACAGAGTTTCACTTTATTGCCCTCGGTAGAGTGCGGTGGCCTCACCCAGCTCACAGCAACCTCCAATTCCTGGGCTTAGGCGATTCTCCTGCCTCAGCCTCCCGAGTAGCTGGGACTACAGGTGCCCGCCACAACGCCCGGCCGGGGCTGGGTTTGAACCCACCACCCTCGGCATATGGGGCCGGCACCCTACTCACTGAGCCACAGGCACCGCCCTCCAAAAAAAATTTTAACAAAAATCTTTCTTTTCTACCCACGTTACTTTCTCTTACTGCATTATCCGCCTTTGCTCCGCCCTCTGATCTGTGAAGCTCCACTCAGCCTCCCTGGGGTGGGCGCTCAGTCTGCCCAGCCAGCAGGGAGGGGTCTTTTCTCTGATAAAATGAACATCCTCTTCCACGTTGTTAAGGAGTTACACTTGCTTCTTTCTCTGAAGTGGCAAAAACTAAACTGTTATATTAAACTAACTAAACTCTAATATCTGAATTTTGTTATATTAAACTATGACATAGTTTTGAAGGAAGGAAGGAAAGGAGGGAGGGAGGGAGGATGGACTCCCAGAAGCTCTGAAGCTTGCTTGCTAAGTCTATAGAAACTGCAGTTGCAAATGCTCAGTGTCTGAGATGAGAGTCTGGCTCTGCTGCTGGAATGTATAAATGATTGTCCAGTGTGTGTCCGACAGCAAGTCCCAAAGCCATTCGCACAAGGCCCAGCAGCCTCCAACTCAACCAGCGAGTGGACAACACCACAGACTAAGGGAGGTGGGGACAGATGCGGGGGACAAGAAGAGGAGCCTGGGTGTCTGGCCCCTCAGGGCTGAGCTGGCATTAGGACCAGGCACCCAGGAAACGTGGGTTAAATCCACCACAGACATGGATCAAAATGGACAAAACTCCCAAATCAAATCCAGGAGCAGGTAGTTGAGGGAGTCCACGTGGGTCCCAAGACACTGAGGAAGTAAATTCCGTGGCGCACACAGGCGCACGCCCTGCTCAGATTGCAGGTAGCGACTCCTGGGAAGAGCGTTTGTCTGAAAGTGATTACAACCAAGCCGCTAAGGCCGGAGGCCTCAGCAATCACTGCAGAGCGGGACGCCTGTCACGTCGCATCCGTGATGTGATGAATCTTTTACATAATGTGAATCGCTGCCTAATTGCAGCTCTGATTGCGCCTGGCGTCCTCAGCGGGCTCACAGCTCCCCAGCCACGCGAGAAGCAGGGGAATAAGAAGAAAATTACAAAGAACTGAGGTTTCTACATCCTGGGAGGAAAAGAAATCAAAGTGGCTGAAGGAGCAGAAAGCCGGCCAGCCTGGCACCCGCACATGCCGCTTGGGGGCACAGGTGCAGACCCTCCCCACAGTCACACAGGGCCCAGGTGTGGACCCACCTTGTGGCCACATAGGCCCAGAGACAGCACCAGAGGGAGCCATGTGTGGGGCAGTTTGCTGCCTCCTGCCCAGGGCCGGACAACTTGGAATAGATATTCAGCTAACATCCCAGGGCTCCCACTGTTTGAATTCTTTATCAGTAATATTTATACCATTGATATTTCTACCCTGTGGGGACATGCGTATTTCCCATATATATTATGTGCTTTTCTTTCTAAAGTGTGTTTTTAACAAACATTGGACTAACTATGTCCTTTGGCTTAATCGTTGGGGAAGAGAGCTATATACTATGATGACTTAGCCACATCGCAGCTAAGTAAAATGAGCCAAAGTCTTTCTATTTCTTATCTCTGGTTAAGAAGTACTTGAGAACTCTGTTGGGCTTTAATTCCTTAATGCCAGAGAATGGAATCAGTAGAAGATTTGCATTTTTAAAAAGTCAGCTAGCACCCAAAGAGAATTTTCTTTTTTAATCTAAAAACCTCAGTGGAAATAGCTGTCTTCCTTCAGCCCTGGAAAGAAGATTCCAGGGTTCTGCTATTTCTCCCTGCAGGGTCATGTGAGCAGATGTTGCTCCCAGGAGTAGGAGGATTGGGGGGCAGGGAACAGGACAGTCTGGGATGGGGGGGAGGATGCTGCAGCAGGAGCAGTGGGTGTCCTGGGGGACACCAGCCCCGACCTTATCAGTCACGCGACTGCTGAGGTCTGTTTCTCAAACTATCCCCACCCTTCCTCTGTGACAAAAAAAAATCAGATACAAAGAATAGCCCACAGCCAAACATGTCCTCAAGCCACCCACCAGTTTTCTCTCCTGCGCTGCCATCCTAAATTTGCAGGTATAAAGCAGAGATCTGCTAATGAGGCTCAAGGTCATGATGGAGTCTCTCAGGGTGAGTGAGGTTTACAATGTGCTCACCAGGCTCCAAGTGAGCGGGCCCTAAACCCTCACAGGGACCTCGTCCCTTAACTAGTCGCTCATACAGGTCGGGTGGTGGGTGAAGTTACACAGCATCCTCAAGGCTGTAGGTTTAGCAAGGAGCCATCATCACTCAAACTCAAAGCTGACTTCAGGGGAGACCCCTCACAGCTGAGCTTTGCTCCTCCTAAAATCATCGACACAGCTGCTAGAGTCGAACAACGACGGTGACTCAGGTAGAGGTGTGTAGATCTTGAGAGCACAAATATGTCATTCTAAGTTGAAAGTTGTAGATGAATAAGGACAGACCCACAGGAGAGAGAAAGACAACTATATTCAGGAGTGGGGGGGGGGGCTTGGCAAGCCCCACCTCTTGGGTACAAAGTGCAGGTACAGGACGCACCTGCTGGGAGCCAACCACAACTCAGACTTTACATGTAGATGCAAACAATGTAACCTGATTGTATGCGCCCTTGTGTTAATCCAAAAAATAAAAGAAAAGAAACTCCTGCTGGACTTTGCCCAGCTCAATTTCAAACAAGCAAAAAGAATATGTCATTTGCTTATATTTTCATAGGCACATACTGAGAAGCAGAATGGTGTCTATGGGTTAGGCTGTATGGGTGGCCTAAACAATAGATGCTCCTTTTTCGTAGCTCTGGACATCAGAATCCAAGATCAAAGTGCCCACAGGTTGGTATCCCTGTGTCTTCCCACAGCAGAGGGAGGCCAGTGAGCTCACTGATGTCCCATCCTATAAGGACATTGATCCTATAGACCAGGGGTCCTCAAACTGCGGCCCGTGGGCCACATGAAGTGGTGTGATTGTATTTGTTCCCATTTTGTTTTTTTACTTTAAAATAAGATATGTGCAGTGTGCATAGGAATTTTTCCATAGTTTTTTTTTTTTTAAACTATAGTCCGGCCCTCCAACGGTCTGAGGGACAGTGAACTGACCCCCTGTTTAAAAAGTTGGAGGACGCCTGCTATAGACCCTACCTTTATGACCTCTTATGACCTCAATTACTCTGTAGAGTCTCTATCCCCAAATACAGCCACATAGGGGTTTAGGACTTCAACATATGAATTTGGGGTAACACACTGAGTCCACAGCATTCCACCTAAATGTTCACATCCCTCCAAAATTCATGTCCTTCTCCCACGGTAAAATACATTCACTTCATCCTAATAGCCCCACAGTCTTAACACATTCCAGCCTCGCTGTACAGTTCAGAGTCTCATCTAAACATCACCTAAATCAGAAACGGGTGAGATTCCAGTATGACTCGTCCTGAGCTGAAATTCTCCACCTGTGAGCCAGGGAGACCAAACATTGTGGGTGCTTCCAGGATACAGTGATGGAGCAGGCGCGGGACAGAAATTCTGATTCCAAAAGAGAAATAGGAAAGAGAAAAGGGGAGATGGATCTCAAGCAAGTCCAGAGCCTGTGGGGTCGATTCTACTAGACCCTGAGGCTGGAGGAAAAGCCCCTTTGGCTCAGTGCTCTGCCTGAAGGCCCCTGGAGCAGCAGCATCACTGCACTCCCCAGATGGGCAGCACCTACCCCCAGGGCTCTGAGCTATGGCGCCACAGCCGATCAAAACGGAGCTGGTGACCTCTCCCTTTGCAACCAACGAGGCAGCTCTAGTAGTCTCTGAGTAACCACAGAGTCATTCTCCCATTTTCTTGACAGATGAAACAAGTGACTAGCTCTGCGGCACCATCCTGACAGCCCCAGCATCCTGAGAGCCTTCCATGTTGTTCCATTGTTTTGTTTTTTTTTTCTGTTTTCTTTACTCTCAGCTGCCAGGGTCTCTGCTAGTCCCATCTCTATTCCTGGCTCCTGCTGAGGGGCTGATTAAATTCATGGTCCATGCCTGCACCAGCCTCGGTGTCAAATGGCTGTCCAGACACAGGCTTGGTGTTATCTTCAGAGCAAGCTTCCTCATTTTTTTGCAATACAGATAGGCTGAGAATTTTCCAAATCTTTCATTTCTAGTTCCTTTTTGCTTAATAAGTCTTATAATTTATATATCTCCCCTTCGGCTTTTCACTGTAAAGTGATCAGGAGAAACCAGGCTGTGATTCCAACACCTCTCTAGAAATCTCCTCAGCTGAATATCTTATTTCACCGCTGACAGTTTCCACCTTCCTCAAAACTCTGGAACTGGGATCAGCCAGTGCTTTGCCACTTTTCAACAGGGACCACCTGCTCTGAACTTCCCAGCATCCTGATCCCCCTTCCTCTGAGACCTCACAGCACAGCCTTGCACATCCATATGTCCACGTGCCCTGCTCATGGTGGTATCCGTGCTCTCTGTGGTTTTGGAGGCTCTCTCCAGCCCTCCTTGCTTCCTCTCCAGCCTTCAGCAGACTCATCCCTACCATCCATATCTCTACCAACAACCCCTTCACAGCCCTTCAGGTACCTGAAAAGTCCTCCCACCTCTACCTCCACCCAGTTCCAAAGCTATTTCTATGTGTTCAGGTATTATTTCCAGCAACTCCCAGGACCAAAACATGTCCTAATCTCCTGTGGCTGCCATTGAAAAATACCAGAGACTAGTTTTCTGTTGAAACTGCAGATAGTTGGTTCTCAGAGCTCTGGAGGCTGGAGGTCCATCATAGACTGGTGAGCTGGGTGCTGGAGAGGGCTCCCTCCTAGGCCTGCAGACGGCTGCCTCCTGGCTGCATCACGTGTGCAGAGAGCAAGGAGCTCTCGGATGTCTCCTCTTAAAAGGGCGCTAATGTCAGACAGAGGCCCAGATCTATGACCTCTCTTAACCTATGTTATTTCATTACTCCAAAAACAGCCCCAAGGTACATGGGTGGGGTGGGGCTTCAACACAGGATGGGGACGGGGCTAGCATATTCAACCCACATTACCTGTGTGATCTTGGGCACATCCTTTAACACCCACGAGAGCCTGTCAGAGGTGCCACTGAATCCTCTGTCTGCAATGGAGACTTCTGCTGAGGACCAATTGATGGAATGTTTCTGAAAGGCTGTGCGCTGTTAGATTTGCAAACAGCCACTGCGGCGAGGAAGAAGAAAGGCGTCCATGTGAAAAGTGGGAGGCACTCTGGACCAGTTGCAGTTTTTCTGTTCTTCTCCTTTAGAAGAAAAAAGCAAATGGCTATAAAAGAGAAATCATATTTTTAAAAATCTAGGGTAACAGCATGAGTCCTCCTTGGTCAATTTCCCACATTCTCTCTAGACAATGAGAAATGAGGCCAGACCCTCATTAAAACTGTACCAATAACAACAAGCTCCAGCAGGTTAGCCTCAGACCACGTCCTTTCAGAAAGTGTCTCTTGGCCTCGGCTGAGAGGAGAGGGCGCTTCCGTCTAATGAGGGAGCGCAGCTGATCCCAGTTGCTCAGGCCCGGGGCCTTCCCACAGGCTCGGCTGTGCCTGGCACAGCTGTGCTACTGGCCGGGCGGCATTGACCTCCAGGGACAACACCCCACAAAGCTCTTCTTAAACTTCTGTGTGAACAGACACAGGCTTCTGTTTTCTGGCAGGGACCGTTTCTCAGAAATCTCCCTGTCCCTCCAAGGTTTCCTTCCACCATCACCACCATCACTTTATCTGTGCGTTTAGAACTCCAGGCCTGTCTTTGTATATATGACATTGATGCTCAGAAATGGCCCACACACAGGTTGTGAGCACAGGGGTTGACAGACTCCTGGGAGGAAGCAACCTATTACTCTACCTCACGCCCCGGGCACTGGGAAAGGGCGTCTTCCAGGGAGCACAGTCAGGGACTCCTGCAGCGGGCCGAGGGGCTCCGACAGCCTCTGCCCCTCTCCAGAGAGACTGAGAGGAATCCCACCCTCCTCACTGGGGTTCTTCTCACCCACAGGTCCAACATGGACTTCCTTAGAGAGAGATTCTGAGCTAAGACCCTGAAAACACCATAGATAAAGTTCCGTTCCTCACTCATCTCCCTATTTTCCACATTTAACGTTATTCACGGTGGAGCTCTGAGCTCAGGGTAAGCTCAGGACAACTTCTCAAAGAGAAAGAGAAGAGGGAGCCCCCCACCCCCAGAGCAAGCGCCTCCCCCATGGGACAAAGACTGAGTCTCTGCATGTGAGTGTGTCCTGGTGAATGTGTCACCTGGGAAGGCGCAGTGTTGAGTAGGAAGAGGAAATCCAAGCCCTTAGGAGATGTCTTCACCTTGTGCCGGGTTCAACCTCTCACCTCTCAGCACCAGACAAACTTCCCTCTGGCTTGCTCAATGCACTTTATGATAAATCTGCTAACTTAAAAGAACCAGAACAGCCCAAAGTGGATTAGCAAGTGGGGCGCAGCGTCTTCTGGCCTCTGCCCTTCAGGGGGTCTCCAGACCCTGGAGGACGAAGGACGCAGCCTTGCACCCCACCTGACTATGCACCAGCTGCCTGAGGAGGTACATCTTGTGACTTATTCCTAACACTTTATTCCTGAGCACACAGGCTTAAAATGGTCCCCGGGAAGTCTGAGACAGGGAGGGATGGATGTGTGAGAGGAGGCCCCGACTCCCTGCCACGTGACCCGTGGGACTTCCAACCTGTTTTTTCACACTGAAGGTGTAATCAGAAGGGAAGAGACAGGCCGACAGGGGCTGAGCCCATGTGTCATAGCAGCTGAACCATCTCCTGATTTCCCAAATACTTCAAACTCCCAAAGCATTTGCAATATTTCAAAATGGATGTCTTAATGTATCAATCACATCTGAGCCCCTGTCAGAGGACTGTTTCCGTGTCAGATTCAGGCACCTAGGAAGTGGTGGCTTCCTAGGAGAATGTGTTGGACACGTGGCTGCACCAGGGAACCCACTGGGCACAGCAGTGACCAGAAACAGGGACCACAGAAGGTCCCCCTGCACCTGCCCTCCCTTGGACCATGGCCTTCCACTGGGGTAGCTTTTAGGGGAAGCAAGAAAGGCCCTTTCCTGGGAGCTCCCAGGCACACATCTGTCAAGATGAATAATATTTTTGTGCAACATTTAGAAAAATCAAAACTGATACCAAAAAATACACTATGGACAAAATATCACCATTTTCGATAAAGACAGGCTCCAGTAACACTACCTACGGCCAAAGCAGAGCCTAGAGGATAGGTGCTCACCACAAATGCATGTTTGTATGAACTTTGTAATAGTTCATTTTTGTTTCTGGAATGTTAAGCTAGTTGAAAAGTATGGAAAATTTTAAAAGCGGGTGTATTAAAACTTACAGCATTAATTTTACATATGAATGCTTTGTTTATGCCCAAACTAAAATTTATTATAATTTTACTTTCCTCACATTGTTGAAAGCAAATTCATCCATAATAATTTATGAATCTACACCTTTGCTTCCCATGAGAGAATTGCCATATTTGGCAATTTTCCTGAGCAGGTAACAATTATAATTTTTTAAATTAACTTTGATTTACTGGCACTTCTTTCACAGGGTACCTCTGTGACTCACATTGTTTAAAAATCCTCAAGTCCTCTTCCAACTGGGGTGAAATTTCACTAAGCAAAACTCACAAGTGATTTTTAGAAGATGCAAAGATAATGTTGATTTTATGTCACAAACTAATGACATTGTAGGTTTCTTAAAATGAAGTATTTCAGAGGAAATCTGTCCAGAACTTAAATCATCAGAATGTTTCAGAGCTGAGTCTGTGACTGCTTCTTGAAAATCAGATGTATTCATGCAGAATGATTTTTTTGAATTAAAAATGCACAGCCTGAAGATAGTTTGTTTAATTTTGCATTTTTTCATTTCAAACGTTAAATTAAGACATCTATAATCTCCTGAATTTCTGTTTGAGACCCACCTTTCCTATACTAACCGATACTTTCATCTCATGATTTGTACATTCCCAATTTCTTTACCTATTTCATGTCCTTTTAAATTCAGGAAGAATATTCATATCTTTTGCTAACGTTTCAAATCCGTCCAAACACCACCTCTCATTTGGCTTAATTCACAACGCTCCGTTGAATACGAGGTGAGGAAGGAAAGAATCCAACTTTAGAAATATTATTAATGGCTTTAGAAATATTATTAATGGCTTTGCTACCTTTAAAGCCAAGAAGGTGAAGTTATAATAGATTCTGATTTGGGTATAAGTAAAATATTTCCATTTAAAATAAGGTGGTGAGCTTTAATGCTCTTACTTCTCAATTTTCAATATTTATTCAAGTACTTTAATGTCCTGGAAAAAGGATTAAGCAGTGAAAAATGCTTAACAGCATACACAGGAGGCCACCTTCCCTCTGCTGCCCAGGCTCGGGAATGGTGGAGCAGGACAGTGGGGTGGGACCGGTTCCTGGTCCGGGGCTTGGAGCTTCTGTGTCCAGGAAGCTCGCGCTGTCTCTCTCTCTCTCTCTTTCTCTCTGCCTCTCTGATCCTCCCACCACCCTTCAGTCTAGAGGCAGTGAAGAGAAAAGGGGGGAGGGAGAGGTGGAAGGCAGAACAATCTCATGTCCGTTGAGCCCCATCTCGTGCCTCAGAAAGAGCACGGATTTAAGGGCCAGCCTCCCAGTCACCCGACCTAGTCTTGACCCTTTTCTGCCCTGTGCCCTTCAGGGAGCCACCCTGGGTGCCCTAGCTTCCACAGCATTAAACTATTAATAGTAAAACCCTTGCTAGGAGGATTAAATGGGCACACATGCACACACACTAAAAATAGTTCTTGGGGGGCAGCAAAGCCCATGTGAACACCATCTATTCCTGCCCCACTGAGATTTGGACCCTCCCTCCTGGCCAGCAGGTGGCTCTGCCTCACAATGGTGCCAAAAGGAGGGAGATGCGTGGGACAGACAGCAGGTTTCACTGCCCCTGGTGCATGGAGCAGCAGGGATCCTGTCTGTGTAGGGACCCTTGTCCCCAAGCCCCACAGTGTACTGAGGTCCTGGGGACCTCGAGACTGGGAATCCTGTTTTTATCACAAGCAGTGAAGACACCTGTTGTTGTCTGTGGGGAAAATGGAGTCATTGCCTCATCCCTGAGATGACCAGCTACACAAACGTCACTGAGAGATGGCCTGGAGAGCAGAGTGCTCAGGGCAGAGTGCAGGCACTACCCCGGAGATGTGCTAGAGCCCATGGTCCCATGGAGGGCTGCCTCCTGCAACTGTAACTCCCACCCCATCCTACCCACTAGTCCCTAGGGCCCCTGCACTCCAAAAGCTTATAAGATTCTCTTGTCAATGAATACAGCTTATCCTAATCTAATTCTTCCTGCCATGCTGGAGAATTGAGGTATTTTCCCTCCCGGTAGGAAGTAATGTGCTTTTCAGTCCAAAGGAATGATTCTCTAATGGTGTAATTTTATGCCCCGACCCATGAGTGAACGAGTATTTCCTGGAACATTTCTCGAGTCTAATCCTTTACAATTTAATGAAAAGAAAGGTGCTCAGTGGTCTGGGAGCCCTGGGCTATGGGGAGGGCCGGGAAAGGCATTTGTTTAAGCTGCTAAGTGAGTCTCCCCAGGGCTGCTGTGACAAATCCAGCCCACTGGGGAAGAAAACAACAGACATTTTTCCTCTCATAGGGCTGGAGGCCAGAAGCACCGCCTCCCCTTATTTCTGTTTTGTCCCCTCCCACCCATCATTAGACTTAGCCCTCCCTCATCCAAGATGCTCTGGTCTAGAGACTCCTGTCTCAGTTACATTTGCAAGGGTCCTTACTCCAAACAAGCTTCCGCAGGACACGGCACTTGGGGGTACCATTCAGCCACCGAGGCTGACCACCAGTATGCAAACCTGGGTGACACACAGAGACTTCACAGTGTGACAGCAGGAGGCTCCTGGGGTAGGGGCCCTGCTGGCTACTGGTTAGGGTGGAGAGGACAGTTACCCCAGAGGTCTGGACTGGCAGGTGTCACCAAACATCCCAGTGAGAGACGGTGCACGTAGTCAGTCAGTGCTGAACATTAGACAGTATCGTGGGGCCGGTGTGTGTGGATTATGTAAAGTGATCACCTCCACGAGTCCTCTATCCATTTTAGGACACAAAATTGTTTATCTTGTTCCCGTGACTTACAAACAGATACTGACAGTTTTTTCAAAGTAGGCACAAGGCAATGGCCAGCCCTCCATCCCCACCACCCTCCAGCCTCCTCCTAGGAACATACCTGGTAAACACAGGAGCACACCTGTGCTGCACACTGAACAGCAAGCCTGGCAGCTGTAGCCACTGCCTTCAATTTGTGGGTGTCAGGCTCTTCCCCCCCACCCCCCGCCAAGTACGAGTTACTGACCATTGTCTGCAGTGAATCAGATGTGCCTAGACCTCATAGTAGGCTACAGCTTTCTCTTCCAAAATTAAACCCCAATGAGGCTCAGCCCCAGATGGCTGGGGGCTCCGCCACGTATCCACCTTGGAGCCTGAGCAGCTCCTCCAAGATCCTTCCCAGCAACGAGGTGCTGTCCACTCTGGCACGTTCTCTATCAGGAGAAGGGCTGGCTCTGGATCCCTGAAGGCAGCCCTCACACCAGTGTTAGTAATCATGCCTCACCTGGGAAGAGGCCATCTTTTGGCAAAAGGGGTCCCTAAGCAGAGTCACAACCACTAACAAATGCAGTTTGGGAGAGTGGGGCTCAGAGACCCGAGGGAATAGTTTGAGGACCGTGCGTGTGGCCCAGGGCAGACCAGGCTTTGGTTCTATCAGGGGCCCCACTGATTGGACAAGGCCCAGCCTTGGGGGAGGGCCTGCTGCCTTAGTCAGAGTCCCCCGACTTAAGTGACAATCTTATCCCAACACACCCTCACGGAAACACCCCGACAGAGTCTGGCCATGACGTGCCTGAGCACTGTGGCGCAACCACATTGACGCACCAAATTCACCATCCCTTGGGATAATCTTCAAGTCAGTGCCAGGAGAAGCAGGCAGGAGTGAGGGAGACAGACAGGTAGGGACCCTGTTAGGGCCTGACTGAAAGAAATCACCTGCTCAAGGGTGTGGCTGAGACAACTGGGGAGGTCTGAGAGTGAGCTGGCATTGAACAACAATAACACAGGGTGAGATCAACTGCAGGGAGGCTCTGAGAGAGGCATCGCCGGAGAATAGCCATGGTGTTCTAAGATGCACAGTGAATACGCAGGGAGGAAATGGCATTTAAGGAGAATTTCATTAAAATAATTCATAGGAAAAGAAAGAAAATGAAGTGAATATAGTAAGACTTTGATTTTTGCTGAATGTAGTGCTGGGTACATGAGAGAATGTTCTGCGTGTCTTTCTGCATAGGATAATTCATAAAGGTGTTATTTGGACATGGCGTGGACACCGTGTTTATCGTGGCTGCGGGATCCTGCACCAAGAATAAAAAATGTACTAAACTATCATTATTTTAAAAATACCCTCATGGAGCCTCTCCCCATCTTTTTGTCTTCTCAAATTCATGATTGCAAACAGCAGAAAGCCTTTCTACCTCTCACCACATCAAAGCAATCGGATTTGGAATTATGTTAATACAGTTTACCCAAGTTCTAGGGAGAAAATTTGCAAATTCCCATGGTGACAGTATTTGTAAATATAAGTAAAACATTAGGTGGCAATCACACGCACGGGTGTTTATGGTGCTGTGTGTAACTGGCTAGTTCGGTTGAAAGACATTCCAGGGCTATTTTTATCTTATTTGTATTTTATTCAGAACTCAGACAAAGACAGCAAAATCGTATAAATCTAAAAACACTCATAACTTTCCTGCATACACCATTATTTTGACTGTCTTAAACGGAAAGCAACAATTCTACAATTTCACGTGGAGCCCTGAGCAGGCGGGTGTTTGGTGGAAGAATATGCGTGTGATTTATTTTAATGTTTCTGAACAGCGTGTGTGCACAGGAGGTCTACGACGAGGGACCCACGTATTCCCCACAAATCCTTCATTTATTTAGGCAGGTTTTGTAATGCTTTCTGATGGCTTTAAAAGAAAAATAAATAGATTTTCTGTATTTAAAAGGAAAGGCTTTTCTCAGTAACAAATTTTTCAGTTAGAACTCAGTAGGCGTTCTCTTGAAAAGAAATGAAACAGCTGAAACAGGTTGTTTCTTTTATCTTATTGAAACAAAAATTTCCCATGTTGTCAGTCAGTAACAATTAAAGCGGTTAAGAACTTCAAGTGATGGGGTGATATGTAGAGAGATGAGTGAAATAAAAATAGAGAGAGATGAAGAGAGAGACAGTGAGGTGGAGACGGAGAGATATGGAGAGATCAGAGATGAATAAAGAGACAGAGAGACAGAGAGAGGGGTAGAGGTCGACAGAGACAGACGGACAGACACAGAGACTTGTGTTCCACAGAAAGCCAGCTCTCAGGGTGGGTGGTCTGTAGATGTAATTCCTGTAGCCAAATGTCTGAGCTCCATCTGAATTTGGAAGAAAAATAAAAACTCTAGTCTGTGCCTTTCCACACACATATGGTCAATACTAGTAGAAGTGTAACTGTGTGAGACTGTTGGATCTTGGGAAATCAAGACTGTCCACCTGCTTTGAGAGGTGCCCTCACACCTGCAGCCTGGCTGGTCTTTGTCTGCAGGGACAGTGGCAGAGACACGTGTACCCACCGTAAGAAAGATCACTGGAACATATCCTACTTAGTAAAGTATCTCAAGAATGAAAGAAAAAATATCCAGTGTACTCAGTACTATTTCAAAATCAATTTACAATCACTCACACTTTCATATGAAGAATAGATCACAGCTATGGCCCAAGATGAAGGAGGGAGGAGGGGGGTTGCAAGGGGAGGGGGGAGGTCGGGTGGAGGAAGGGTGAATGGTGGGATCACACCTACGGTGCAGAGTGCAAGGGTGCATGCCGGATCTATTATAGATTATAGATTATAAATTTATAAGACATTTATAGATTATAAATGTCTTAACACAATAACTAAGTAAACAAGATGAGGTATATATTAACCAGTGTGATGTAAGCATTCCTAATTCTATATGAAATCAGCACATTATACCCCATAAATGCATTAATGTATACATGATCTATGTGTTTATGATTTAATAAAAAGAATTTAAAAAAAAGAAAAAAGAAATGAAAAAAAGATCGCTGCAGTGTGGATCCCAGAGCTGGGTTCCTGAGTCCCTTGAAAATCGCCAGGCTTTGCTCTGCTAGTCAGGGAGTCCTCCCAAGACTGAACACGAGAACAGGAAACTAATACCAATCCACGGGCAAGATGGTGCTGGGTGCCGCCTCCAGTCCCCTCCAGTCTGTTAACACAGTGGGAAGCCCATTCTTTCAGCAGGTAGAGCTCACACCCAACCAAGTAGATGTGTAATTTCATAATTTCATCCCAAAAAGCTTAATAGCCAAAGTTACAAAATGAACCTAAAAAATTTAAATTTTCTCTTCTGTGAACCTGAACCTTCAGAATTATGCACCATAACATTGTCATCATTTTTACAGGCCAATTTTCATAGCAGGCAAAATATATTTAATGCCTAATTGGAGACATTGCAGAATTATCAGAAAATATTTATATGTAATTCACAGTCAGAACAGAACACACTTTGCTGGCTTCCTTACACCCAAAATGCAAAGGTGCCCCGGGGTGTGCCTATCCTCTGGGTGTCAGGGGCACCCCAGAACCCCCTCTGTGGGGAGGAGGCAGACGTCTGCCTGATGAGGCCAGCCCACCCCACGGACAGTCCTGCGGACAGCAATGGACCTGAGCAGAGAGACAGAAGGGAACTAAGCTGCTGACACTGATGGCTTCCCAGCACGTGGCGTCCTGCTACGAACTGTCTTTTAAAAAATACCACAATGCCGTACACGGGTCATTCAAACCTGCATGTGACGCTGAAATTAAACATGAATCACTGGGCATGCTAAATGAATTGCATCTCATAATTACCTAACTAGCAGTGAAGCCTTCCTTTAACTGACCTGGGCGGGTCACAGAGAGAGCTGTTAACTGTAATGACAGGACACATTAAAAATAAAAGCCACCGGAATGCATATCTGCTGGCGGTCACTGGAGACAAGGCAAGGCTGTCCCCGGGAGCTCTGGGTTTTCTCTGAGTGAGAGTCGGTCCACAGGGAACACAAATGCAGCAGGGCCCTGGGCGGCTCGGGGTGAGTCACATTCTGTGCCTCAGGTCCCGTTCCATAAATTTCTAGTAAATAAAAATAAAATTTAAAGTGTTACTCACACTTTTATGGACTCTTAAGAGCCTTCCTTTTTATGGTTTTGCTCTCGGCAGTGTGTGCGTGTATGTGTGTGTGTGAGTGAGAGAGAGAGGGGGGCTCAACTGTGTGAAAGACAAAGATTAATGGCTCTCGGGAAGATCAAGGCCTTCTTATTAGCTCGCGTTTTGCAGGCATTCACTCATCACTCATCTAAAACACCTTATAATAGTCTGATTGAATGGGAGGGTGATTTTTATGATGTGAGTTAAATGGAAATTAGGGTGATTTTTGAAACTCTAACATATGGCCCTACTGATTACTTTTCCCAACAAATTTTTCATGTGGCCATAATCTACATTTAAATAAGAGTCTACAGGGGAAAATGCTAGGGTATTCATACCCTCCACCGGCGAGCCTCCTAAGAGGACAATAAAAATCAAATTTCCTAAAGTCAAAGGGAAATTTGATGCAAGAAGAAAATTAATGGTTGTGAAAAAACATCTCCAGAAAAAAATTTCCCTGCAATTGTCTTTCTTAACAGTGGTTTTAAACCGCAATTGAAAAGGGGAGCAGAGATTCTTGATAAGGCCAGAGCCAGTCAACTGCATGGCATGGTGTCCTCCAAAAAGGTTTACAAGGCAGTGAGCACAAGTATCAACATTAAAAGGGTGTTAATTGAGGCCACAGTACCCTCCAGAATATCCCCACTGATAAAATGCATGTGGTAAAACTTCATTTAATATTTTTGTGACTACCTTTCGTTTAAAAGCATATTTCTTTAGTTATAAAAGAAATACATGTGCACTGTGGAAAATTCTTAAAATGCACAGAAATATAAAAGAGAAGATAATAATCATTCAAAATTCCAAGACTCTGAGATAATAGCTGCTCATAGCTGTTATCGTTTTGGTATTTTTCAGCCCTTTTATTAAAAAAAATTATTTTTATATTCTAACATATTCCTAGGCGTGCTGCTTATAAATTTTACCTCCACATTTTCCAGTATCATTATAGACTCTTTTCAAAAATCCTTTTAAAATCTTAAAAACATGTGCGTCCATATGCATTTCACCTACATTGGTACCACACCTGAACAATCCTATTTAAACTCCCTTTCTCCTCCACCGAAATACTGAGCCCAATTTCTATACGCATTTGCTGTATTAACAAGGAATTGAAAGCACATGGATTAAAAAATTTGTTTACTTGTTTCTTAACCTGAAAGGAAATTTAGGAGTTGTTGATTAGATGCCAACATATTAGAACTCACAGAAATATTCAGTGAGTCTCGAGGAAAGCAGGGCCAGGTACTAGAAATTAGTGTCACTAAAAATAGGATATTTGCAGGGATTTTAACAAGTCACCTATGACACTTGTCATTACATCTGAAAAAAAAAAAAAGCCCTCTGTGGGAAAAGCAAGAAAAATGAAAATGTGGAATTTAAGGTCAGTCATCAGAGTCACCCTGCAGAAAGAACCAGAATCCCCAAGCAACAAGAAACACCACGTGGGTGAGGGTGGCAGATGCCACACCAGTGACCCCAGGTCCGTGCAGGTTGCAAACTCCCCACCTGGAAAGAGTTCACCTTGCAGGGCCACTGTGTACCTGAGGAGGTGGTGTTTACCACGCACGGTGCAGAGCCAGGCAGAGAGCAGGTGATCAGTAAGTCACCACCACTATGATTGCGGCTATTAACAATATGCTTTATAGTTATTATAAAAATAGTTATTAATGATGTGGTCGCTGTTAATAACACAATTATTACAAGGATATGGTTATTAAGGTTGGTTGTTAATACAATCATAATAAAATAGCTATATATTAAATATATAGTGTACCATATTATTAGCATTAGCAATACTTTTTGCTGATGGTGTTGTAGGGGATTAAATTGACATTTGCTTTGTAAAGACTTGACGATACCTGTTCATTGTCTGATGTAGGCAGATGTGTGTATGTGTATGTGTGGACATGTGTTTGGAATGTGTGCTCATAGAAGTGTGTGTGTAGCGTAAAGTCTATTCTTTGGGGAAAAAAAGTAGTTTTGAAAGAACCTGAGAATGTTTTTCTTTAACTTGAGAGACGATTTGGGAAAAGTGATTGTGGGTTTTATTTTGGTGTTGACTGGAAACTGAGTGCAAGTCCATGGCAGGGCAGCGAATCCTGGAAACGCCTCACAGAGGACCGTGAAGTTGTTTTAATCCAAGATGGTCTGGGAATAAAAGTTTATAAGTGATGCTTTAGAGTAGTGATTTTCAACTGGTGTGCTGTGAGAGGATCCTGGGTGTACTGTAAAAATTTAAAAAGATCTTTCATTAAATTATTTTTAAAAGACGTTCAGTTAAGTATATGCTTTTTTAACTTTTTTTTTTTTTTTTGTAGAGACAGAGTCTCACTTTATGGCCCTCGGTAGAGTGCCGTGGCCTCACACAGCTCACAGCAACCTCCAACTCCCAGGCTTAAGCGATTCTCTTGCCTCAGCCTCCCGAGTAGCTGGGACTACAGGTGCCCGCCACAACACCCGGCTATTTTTCGGTTGCAGTTTGGCCGGGGCCGGGTTTGAACCCACCACCCTCGGTATATGGGGCCGGCGCCTTACCGACTGAGCCACAGGCGCCACCCTTAACTTTTTTTTTTTTTATCAATATAATTTAAGTGTGCCTCAGAAGTTTAACTATAAGTTCAAGTGTGCTTTGAGACAAAAAGTTTAAAAAACACTGCATTGGAGGAAAACACAAGTTAGGAAGGGGAAGAATATTGGAAGAAAATCAGCAGAAATTAATGTGTTTGGCAGAAATCAAGCAAGCTCAGGAGAAGCCATGCGGTTGCCCTCAGGAAGCGTGTGGGCGCCCAGACCCCCGGCTTCCCTAAGGTTTTCGTACTTGTCTGGTTTAGGACTGCGGCCCTGTGAAGGAAGTCAGGAGCACCTGTCTGCAGGGTTCTCGGGAAGCTGCAGCCAAGCCGGACACCAGGCAGGAACTCAACACATCAGCACTATAGCTTGAAACCAGTTTTATGTTATCGGAGGAATCTGAAGAAGTAAATAAAGTGTAAGTGAGAAATTTAAAGAGAAATTTTACAAGAAAAACATCTGAAGAGTTGAGGAAGTGTCGCTTAGATGCTATAACGACTAGATCTCCAGACCACGCTCACTGGTCCTTGGGAAACAAAGCCATCTCAGCCCATTATCTTTCAGTGAATTTTTAAAACTCCTCTAAAAGAAAAACAAAACACCACTTTCACAAGTGCTTTATAATAAATCTAAATGCTTTGCTAATTGCCTGTCACTGCTACAAATAATATTTGCTTTTCTGGGAGCTTTGCTTTTAAGGCCTTAGAAATAAATCAGAACTTTTAATTCATTTGAAGACAGGCTGGAGTTGGGGGTGGGGACAACGGGGTGAGGGAAGCCTCCAGGATAAGAGAATCTTCTCGAGCTTTATCTTACTGTGTGATGTAAGGAGAACATAATCCAGAGCCAGCTAGAGAATTAATTTTATTTTACATGTAATCTAAAATAAAAGATGATGCATATTAAATAAGGTTTATGATTCACATTATGAGCGGCTCTCCTATAATAATTCCCTTTGATGGACTAATCAGCTCACGTGCTTAGAACTGATATCTTAAAACTTTTTTTTTTTTGAAAAAAGTGACAATTGGAGTTTTAAAAAAGTCCTGTAGACACAGTTGTGCATGCAATACACATGCTAATTCTTGTGTATGAATGTTATTTTCCTTCAAATGTAAGCCTCAGTGATTAAGGCAGCTCCCAGGACAGTCAGTTCCAAAAGATTGTGGGGTCAGCCCTGGAGTGGCGGGGAGGTCCTCGGAGATGCTGTCACACAGCCGACTGCGTTAGGGACTCTAAATGCCATGTGTGACTTGTGGACATTTGTTTTTATTTCTGGAATGTGGAATTTAATATAATATCACATCATCCCACTTATAGCACCTGTACTCTTCAAAATGGCTTCTTCAATCTCACCACCCATCAGAAACCATGACCTGCAAATAGGAAAATGTTTCATCAGGATGCACTTGCTGCTGTTCACAGTACGGCCAGCTCCTTCTAAGAATGGCTGTGTTCACATAAAATGTTTAAGAATTCAAACGCAGAACTTTAATTCACTGGTTGGTAATAACGATCAGAACAAAGTTGCTGTGACAGACTTACCTTCCGATTTCAATAAGAAAAATGTCAAACTGAGATGTAAAATTGAGGATGAAAAATCAATAGCTAATGATGGTGAGATGAATCAGCAGAGTGCAGAGGGAGCTCCGGGCAGTGAGGCCGCGCAGCGTGAGCTGTAACGGCGGGCACACGTCACACACACTTGTCCAAACCCATGGAATGCACAACGTCCCCTGGGGACTCGGGTGAATATGACGTGTCAGTGTTCACTGATGGTGATGCCTGCACCACTCCGGTGGGACTGTTGATAGTGATGGAGGCTGTGCCCGTGGGTGGGGGGATGGGGCGATGGAAGAAATCCTACATCCTGTACCCAATGACTAATTTTGCTGTGAACCTAAGACCAGTCTAAAAAGTAAAGTCTATAAAAAAAACTGTGGCTGATTAGTAGTTGATACTATTAAATCTCATTCCAAGTCAAAGTGGAACATGGCTTCTTCAAGTGTGATGGTGACTTGCTTTAGGCTGGCAGGGGCTATGTGTGTGCCTGGGACTCCACAGTCTATCTAGAGTGGGAAATGGGTCCAAGAAGATGAGAAATGTGGCGTGGAAGAGGTCTGCATGAGCCCTCAGATTGGCACCCCCAACTGGGGTGGAGCAGCAAGCCAAACTCAGGCCCCTCACAACCTATGACACTGTCCCAGGGCCACGCAGATGCCCACCATCTGGCTCACCCTGTCTTCCCGGACGCTGCCTGGGACATATCTTTTGAGTTGGAAGAGCCCCAGGATCAGGTGGGGTAGAGGAAAACAGGCCAAGGCGCCACCCAAAGCAACCACCAGGCAGTCAGCAAGTCAATGAAATGTTGGTCTTGGTCCCAGAAAATTAGGATGTACTTTCAAAATTTGTCAGAGCCATACTTTTCAGGAGCCGGGAGAGACACATTCTGTGTATATTGGCCCCTCCGGTTACTTCCTTCTGTTTTGGGATGAACAAAGTCGTGTTTTCCTGACAGAGCTTGTGAAAGGATGTCTGGGTTTCTGAAGGTGATTATTTGTAAAGCATCAGGAAGAGGAGGTGGGATAATCTCGCACATCCCGTGCCCTGTACAAGATCCTCCCAGCAAACCCTCCCCCGTGAGCATCCCACCCGCAGGGGTTGATTCCCTGAGTTCTGTGCATGAGCGATGAGGGGTCCAGGTCATTGTGGGAGGCCTTGGACTGAGGTCCAGTGTCTGCCCTTTGCTGTGCCCGGCTCCCCTTGGTCACGCCCTTTCACTTCAGGGACAGTCAGCCGGCCCGGAGCTCCGATTGTAAGAAAACAGGAATTCCTGTGCTTTTATATCCAAACCGCATCCCGTGATTGAAGAAGGAGAGGGTCCGACATCCCAGTCATTGGCATAGTCAGTCTGCACCTAAAGTCCAGTGGGCCTGGGGCAGGAGGCAGAGCCCAAGACTAATTACCCACATCACTGCCGACGGAAACATGCAGCCCGGCTGAAGTGCTTGTGGGTTGTGCAGACACCCATGACAAAAAATTATTTTATTATTTATTTTAAAAATATTACAGTCAAGTAAAAAAACTAGAAATAAAGAGGAGGCAGTGACTTTATTTAAACAGAACTGAGGATTCACTGTCTGCCTAGAAATGAAACCAACCCTTCCAAGCAAAATGATTTATAAATAAAAGAGGAGTGACTAGCATGTATTATAAATGAAGCCTTTCCTGCCCTGTGTATTATAAAACACTCTCCAGAATCTTACAAAATCCAGCAAGGCAGGAGTGTAATGAAGACGGGAATTGCAAGATTAGAATCTCATGGAGATGGGGGCCCTGGGGAGCCGTGGAGGCGCCCGACTGCTGGGCTTGCCGTGGTGGGCAATGCTTAACAAAGCGGGAGTGACAGGACGTCAACCCCATTAATATGGGATGTGTGTAGGAGGAAAAAATTAGGGTCATATCATCTATCATTACTGACTTTATCACCCTGAGAAAGAGGAGAAAAAAACTTTCTGACATGAGAATGAATTTTTACAAACTGTACACACTTTCTGACATTTTAAGGGAAGAAAAATATATATGTGGCGTCGTATTCTTCAGCGTGCTATGCAATGTATTTATTGAAGGCATAAGTGCCTGAATTTTTCAAGGAGATGGGTCTCAATGAGCTGATGCTGGTACAGGGGACCTTAAATAGGAAGGGGGCTGTTGGTGTCCTTAAGCAGAGTCAGCAGTCACATGGCAAAGGTGTCACACTGTGGGTGTCACACTGAGGGTGCCACACCACGGGTGCCACGCTGAGGTGCCACACCAGGGGTGCCAGGCCGTGAGATGAGATCCTAGAGGAAGTCCAGCAAATAGAACTTGGCACCTCTCTTTGTGCAGGTTTGATGGATTTACTGATAATTCGCATTAAGGCTCAGCCTTTCCAGGAAAGCAGACAAGAAAAGAAAAAGGCTTTACCTGTCAGTTCTGTGAAGACAAATTATTCAGAGATCACCAAACTGGCAGAAGCAAATGAAAAGAATGTTCCAGGAACTTCTGAGTGGACCTCGCTTAAATACTTTGTAAGTGATCATGTCCTGAACTTACTTGGTTCTCCATACATTTGTTTTACCTTTCAAAATAGTAGGATATAATAAACAACACTTCGAACTTTCTGATGATACAAAATTGGAGAGGAGGGTCCCACAGAAATACAAGGCAAGACACAGATGTCATTTTAAATTTTCTGAAGGACACTAAACAGAAGAAATAGATGGCAGCAATTTTAATCGTGTATTTTGAAGTCGGTATATCTGAAATATTATTCTAATAGTTAACAAAAAACTAATGATATATTTACATTCTTTTTGTCATACGAAGTGTCCAAATCTGGTGTGTATTTCCCACTAACAGTTCGTCCCGGCGTGGACCATGTTTTCAGCGCTCCACGCCCACACGTGGCCATAGACTGCAGACTGGAATATCTTATCTTGCGCGGTGTCTAAGTTGAAGTTTTATTTTAAAATATATTCTAGGCTACCATATTATTTTTTTGCAATAAAGTAGGTGAAAGAATAACTATTTTTTGTGTTGGGGGCTTATTTTAAGTCAGATACACATATATTTAAACAGACATTTCTTATTCCTGAATGTCTTAATTACACAGGTCCCCTAAATGTCATCAGGACTTATAGCTCTCACCATCTAGAACTTTATGTGATCTAGGTGAGAGAATTGAAAGGTTGTTAGTGCAATCATTCAAACGGTTTCAACAATACTATTTTAAAATAACTGGAATTAATAATAATAAAATAACAAGCAGGAGCATTCTCTGTATGCCAGACACAATGATCTTATAACCCTAAAAACTCTGTGTGATGAGTGTCATTCTTAACCCAGGAGCTGGCAGCCTCCCTCTGCGGCTGCTGTCTGAGGGGTGCTGCCCCCCAGAACCGTGGGGACTTTCATTTCTAAGAAGCCCCAGCAGCTTTCTTCTGAGAGTGAGTCTCAGGGCTGCTCAGATTCCCACGGACGACAGCGGGAAACATGTCACCAGTGGAAGAAAGAATAGGAAAGCAGGGACGGGGAAGAGACACCCCCCCAAACCTCCAACTGACGTGGTGAAGGCTTGGGGACTTCAGGACCCAAAGCCAGATGCTGTGACTGTGGACGCAACGTGTGTCCCCCACAGTGAGC